>NW_020223590.1:0-6253 GCF_003070985.1 Temnothorax curvispinosus | reverse complement strand
GTTTTAATACGATGCACTGACTTGAATCTTTGGTTAAAATGTGGCAAAAATCTTTTATTAAATTCCGAAACTATTTTAAAAATTTGATCATCCTGTAATGAGTATTTTTCATGTAAAAACTGTTCTAATGAACTATTACGGTCGAAAAGAACTTCGCACAAAATTTTATAAGGAACTACGAAATCGCTCATGATTGCAAAATAGTATATTGTGCACCAAGGCGAAAGTAGCGTTTTTCAGACGAGTGTGAAGTTTGCCGCCCGAGCCGAAGGCGAGTAGTACCAACTTTCCTCCCTGTATAGCGGGCGGAAAGTAACCACTTTCCTCCCTAGCTCCCTAGAGAAGAAAGTGGTTACTTTTCGCCCGAGAGAGAGAGAGAGAGAGAGAGAGAGAGAGAGCGAGAAAGACACGTGACAATGCAAGCGTGCGCATGATATGATAGCGGCCGCGCTTTCTGACATCACTGACGCGCGACTGCAGTCAAATAATAATTAAGTACAGCTAAAGTTGCAAGAAGTAGCACGTAATTTTTATAGGACAGTTTAGTAATAGCATCTGCTGTCAAAAAATACAATCAAGAGCTTGGAGGAAAGTGGAGCATTTTTTATAGACATAATGAAATAAATAAAAACTTAAAATTTTATCATTATGTAATAGGATTTACGTTAACAATTTTAGAAAAGTAATTATGTCACATATAAAGTAAGAATGTACACATTTGAAATACATGAGATATATTTCGGTTAAATAGACATTAGACAATAGTTAGAGTACAAAAATCTATCTAAGAATTGAGGTTTTTTCCTGAAATCAAATAAATAAAATATACATTTTTATAATAAGATACTACTATATTTATTAGATATCCCAAAATAGTAGTCAATAAATAAAAACATTATTTTCAAAATTTTGGGTTTTTTCCACTTCCGCACCACTGTGGGCCGCTGCCAGCGCCTCCGCCACTTCCTGGACGGTAGCGGCGTCATCCAGCCCCCCAATGCGCACATCTACGCACTTAAAGGGCCGGGTGACCCGCACCTCGCCCTCAAAGAATTCCTGCCGCAACCTACCGGCCAAGAGATCTGCCTTCTCATTTGAGTCGGCCCCGGGGACCTCAAACAAGAGGCTCCCGGTGGCCGCTCTTCTCACCTTGAGATCCTTTATCCCCAGATCCGCGAGGGATATCTTTTCCTTCGCGGATCTCAACACTCTCGCATACTTCTCTGTTTTGCTTTCATTTAAAATCGTTATTCCGACTGCCGTAGTCTTTGGGGCAGCCGGAAAACGATTCTCCTTACCACCTATCCTAGATCCCCTAACCCCACTCTTACCAGGAGGGGGAGGGACCCTAGTTCTCACTCCTCTTTTAACCTCCTTCCCTTCTCCAGACCCCGCCACTCCGGCGTAAGTCCGAACTGAAGAGACTGGACCACCCTTCTTATTGAACGAGGAAGAGGGTGCAGTCGCCTGACTAACACCTCCCATCCCCCCGTCTATTGTACCGCCACTGCTAGTCACTTCCCTGGGCCTCCCACCCGGGGTAACTGGTTTCGCCTTTGTGGATTCTCTAAGGGAACGAATATCCTTAGCGATGGTCTCGAGCTTGCGGTCGAGAGCCACCATCTTTTCCTCCATTGGATCGTTGTTAGATCCACCAGCAGACTTCGTTGCTTTCCCTGGGCAGGGTGCTTCGGTTTGGCAACCAATGTCGCGTCTCTCCACGATTTCACCCATCTCCATGACCGTCGACTGGTTACACGAAGAGTTCGGACAGCCAGCCGACAATTTCTCCTCCAACACTTCAACTCGAGTCCTCAGCTCGGTCACCTCCTTCGCTAACTCCTCTTTCCTCCTCCTCTCCTCCTTAGCCCATCTGGCCGCCTTCTTCTCCCTACTATGAAGAGTGTGCACAACCTTATCGACAACGTTGGCGTAAATTTCCGCCTCTGTGTCGATGGTGCCATCATCATATGGGGCGGCCAAACGACTGTATAAGAAGAGCTTGACTCTATCCAACAGCAAGTCCGCACCCAACTCCACAATCCTCTTGTTGAGCAGACCCGGATGTTCTACCAATTCCTTGGCGGAGATCCCTGGTGGTATTGCTTTCCCGGAAGTGCCCTTCGTCACCTTACACCCTTGTGACAGCGTCAGTGAATCCTGCAAACCCACTTCTCTAGTATCCTCGAGTGTTTGAGATACCTCCATTCTTTGACGCATATCGTCAGTTTTTGTCCTCTTATTTATTGCGGCTCCTTCCGCACTCTCATCGCCCTTGCTACTTTCAAAAGGGTCTAAGGACTTATCCCCCTTCCGCCTTACTTTCCCTTTACCCCCCTTGTTATTCCCCAAAAAATTATTCATAGAATAATACCTCCCCATGACCTTCTTCGGCTCTGCTGGTCAGGGCATGCCCTCACCAACCGCTCCTTACAAAACTAGGCCCCAAGTTCCCCCGGGGGACCAGCTATGCCATCGCCCGGGAATCGTCATCCGGATCTGGCCCCTGTGTATGCCCCCTACTCATCCCACGGGCGAGGCCCATCGAGGGGCCGTCGCACCGTGGTCTTTCGGGAGTTCCCTACCTCCGACAATGGAGGCACCAAGGAGGGCGCCGCCACGCAGGGAGAAGGTCACCCCGACGTTCCGGACGAAGGAGACTGCGACCCCTCCAACGCCCTTCCCACCGGGGTGACCAGCCTGAAGTCCGCAGCCCGCCAGTCGACTTTGGATAGGGAGATTTCTCACCATACCTTTCCCGCGTGCTAAGCAGAAGGCCAGAGCTCCGGCCGAGTAAACTCGATTCCGGTCCCGATCCCGGTCTCCGGCCCCTCGCCGCCCGTGAGAAAACAGGGCACAGGGTTCCCCCCAGTGGACGCAGTCGCCGACCAGCGGGCTACTTACGCGCCACCGGCCCTAGTTGCCGGTGGCAAATGCACCGTCGGCCCTAACCTGGAAACGTCCAGGCGGCCCAACGGTGCTCTCCCACTGTGGGGCTGCTCGGCCCAGACCTCGGATCATTTCCAAGCGGCCTGGACAGCCCCGGTGGGCCCGCAATCCCGGGATCTGCCGGAGCACCAGCGTGTAATGATCCCAGGACTGTCCTCCATCCTGCCGGAGCACCGGCGTGCAATGGATGGAGGAAAGCCAACGTCCCGTTGGCCGATGGGAGAATCACACTCTCCCTAACGGTCCTGGCCGACCGAGCGATTAAAGTCAGGGCCGCCAACCCCTACTGACTGTTGGAGGCTGGTTCGCCGAAGCTAGCCAGTCTCCTAAGCAGGGCAACCGGTCCCCCGGTTTGTATTCTGGGTTTTCCTTCCCATAGGACGGACGGGTAACGGAGCCAGGCGAAGCTGGCTCGTCCCTTATGGTCCCGTCCGACTGGGCGAACTTTTTATAGAGGCCGCCTACCTCGCGAGTCCCCGGAGGGACTCCCCGGTTTCTGCCAGTGCGAAGACCGATGGAGATTACGGTACTGGTGTGCTCGGGTACCTCGGGTTCGCAAAACCCGTAGTTGGGAAGGCCCCCAGTGACTCCTAAGAGTCCCCGGTGGCCTCCCCCATCCCCTGAGGGGTGAAAAACCGAGCCTTATGTCTTCCTCCGCGCCTACTCCGAACCCTGACCAGCTGCAAGCAAATTTGCGCGTCGGAAGTTAGGTTGTTTTAACTTATTAAATTTCTTTATTTGTTTTTAGCTTAGGCATATACCAGAATTTGTTACAATTTTTTTCTATTGCTATTTTTTATTATATTATAGATATTATAAATATATGTAATGTAAATTACAATATTGTATTTAATACGTACATGTTACATTTTATGAATTATTATGATTACTCAAAATTGTCATAACAGAACATTGTTTTATATTGCAAATATGTATTAACCTATTATTCTAAATAAATGTATTTGTTTAGGTATTATCTAATGAAGATCTATGGAAAATGTTACAAATGGAAAACTACAAATGGAAAACGGAATATAGCAAAATATTGTCCAACTACAATTTGTCAAAATATTATCAACATGGAGAAATATTATGGAAATTACATGATAAATCTGTTGAAGCAATAGGTAAAATAAGATAATAAAAATAATAGGTTGCAGTTAATAAAAAATAAACACTTATATTTTTCTTTATTTAAATAATTTTCAAAATACCACGAATAAAAATATTTGATTAGTTACTTCATATTCTAATCAATGTATATAAACAAAGGAATTACGATTCAAGTAGTACGTATCTTCACATTCCTATTCAAAAGTCTCCTTTTAATATAACGAGATACATATTGCAACTATTCGGAACCGATTTGATTCTCTTTGAAATATGTTGCAAAATACAAAAATATCTAAGAGACACCGTATATTCTAAGCAATTATTGTCAAAATAATAAGATATATAAAAAAAATTAATTGCGAGACTGAGAGGCCAAATTCAAACAATTAAAGGATATTATAATTTATAATAATATTTAATAATTTATTATCTAAAGATCAATAACACATGTGGACGTTTCGACCTTACTTGGTCTTCTTTAGCATAAATTAAGAATAAATAATAATAATGAATTCAACGATTATGCGAATTCTAAAAGTAATATATGTATTATAAAATAGAAAGAAGTATAGTATATAGATTATAGATCCCAAGAAAAAATATCTCTTATAATATCTTATATGCTCGTATAAGAAGCAATTTTATATGCTCATATGTGAATTTTGGCCTAATAAGAGCTTATATGATTATATAAAATTATATATAAAAATATACATATTTAAATAAGTTTCAGAAAATTGTTATTTTTAAATGTTATTTTTTAAGTATGTCTTTATTATAAGAGTGAACTCCATGATACAACTGATACAAAAATTGTGCCGCTCCATAGCGCGAGAGAGTGTCGTGTCTCTTAATACTATTCTTATAACACTGTTTGTCAATCAAGAGACACGGTAGTGTCTCGCGCCAAGTACACGCGAAGCGAGACCGCACCGTGACTCTTTTACGCGAACGCACGAGTTGCGAGTACCCGAGATTTTGAGATCTCAATAACGAGTAAACGGATCAAGTTTTAAGTAGGTTTGATCGATAGCTTGGGGTCGATTTATATAATAAAAGTGTTTTTAGTTTTTTTCTACGTGCCCTACGAGCGGAGATATTACGACACAAAGTCTGAAATGTTAAATTTTACAATTAAGATACGTCGTTATCGTCGTCATCGCCGTACGGTTGCTTTTGCATCAATAGATGGCGTTTTTGAGATACCTCGAGTGTTTGAAAAGAGACAGCATATACATACGTGTGCGTCGTGTGCGCTCAGTGTAGACAGTGCGTTTAGCGCGTTCAACGCGCTGTCAGTCAGCTACTTATAACCTATAAATATGTATCGTGCAACACCGTGATCTCTCATTATTAAATACGATTGTTTAATTCCGAATTTCGGTCGCGTCACGCAAGGATAGAAGTGTCACGAAATTAAGATGGGTGTCACAAGAGACAAAATATTAGCGGGTCGGATTTATCAGTGTAGTGACAGTCGTGACCGTCGTGACAGATAGTGACATAGTGATTTTGACCGCAGGGAGCTGATACCGAAATCTTTAAGAAGGAAGGTGTATCCAAAATTGCATACGTATGTATATGCTGTTTTGTGAAAGTTAACGAAAACAAGAAAGTTATTTGTATCTATATGCACGTGTTTATATGCACGTGTGACAAGCACTATCGCGTAAAAAAGATTTTTCTAAAGTATGTTCATTATTTTTTAGTATTACATTTTGTGTAGTAAAAAAGATTCTGAGAAGGAAAATTGTCGCTCATGTCCTGTTTGTTTCTAATTAATACAAACTATCGCGATGTCAGAGGTCTGTGAAGTTAGCACTCTAAACATATTTGTTTGTCCACTCTTTAAAAAAAAAGTTATAACAAAATAAAAAAATTTGACATCAGCACCCTCATGAACATTTTTCATTAATTTTCAAACGGGATACAATTGTCCGCGATTTTTGTTTGTCCACTCTGCAAAAGAGAGTTATAATATAAATAATTAAAAAAAAAAGCAATTGTCTTTATAAACAACCTTGACTGCAAATTACGTACTGGAATCGTTTGTCTAATTATGATTTTTGTTTGTCCATTGCTTATTTTCGTTTGTTGATAAAAATAAGAACTATATTAAATTGTAGATGTTATGCATATACACCCACACACACACACACACACACACACACACACACACACACACACACAC
>NW_020223589.1:0-1156 GCF_003070985.1 Temnothorax curvispinosus | reverse complement strand
CTACCGAAGATCTGTTCGTAGAACTCACCGTCAAAAGAAAAACTAGTGGAGTTAAGAATCATTCTGATAGCGTGCAGAAATTGGTCCAGATTCATCCGGGTCTCTCCAGATATCGCATCCCACCTTTTTTCGATTTCAGTCAGAACAAGTTCTATGGGTATGTTCGTGAACAACGCAACGACATCGAGAGAGACCAGGATGTGGTCAGGGGGGATGCTGTGTTGCTTCATACTCTCCACGAACGACCAACTATCTTTAACATGGGAAGACGGCTTCACAACTGCTTTATTCAGAATGTTATGCAGATATGCAGATATGCAGATATGAATATTAAAATTAATTGTTAATTATTCTAATTTAAAATATTTGTTGTTAATATTTTTCTAAACACAAATGACATAATAAAGCCTTGTGTTGCACGTTTTTTTAGGTCTACGCGTATTTTGCGACTAGACTACGTCGACGAGAGTGCGTCTAAACATAAGCGTCGTCCACAATGGCAACACACAAGTATACGATCACAGTAAGATGTAAGCATAGTAAGTTAATGGTATGAGATTTTTACACGTTAAGAATACGCGACTGTGATTGTGCAGTAACAAACTTGTTGCTTAAAGAAAAACAAACGAAAAGCGCAGAGTATATTTAATCTCAAATTCGCGCCTCCGTACGCTGTACGGCACAGCGCGACGACGCAAGCTGGGGGTTTGAGGCTTCCCGCGGCAATTCGCGTGGTGGGGATAAAGTAGGGTACAAGTAAAGCGACTAGTAGAGGTACCGTGAACGCCCTGAACGCGCATCGCACCGTCCCTAGTCATTTAACCGCCAACCGCCATTCCATCCTCTCCCCCTATTCAAATTGTCGCGAAGCCTCGAACCCCCAGCTTACGTCGTCGCGTTCTCTTGCATTGTGCGGTGGCGACGATACAGGTGACTGTGGCGGCTGCCGTGCCCTTTGGAGTTGAGATTGAGCGTACTCTGCGTTTTTCGCTTGTTTTTCATTCAATAATTTGTCACGTGTGAATCTCGCGTGTACGAGTACGTCGGGTGTGCCGATATATTATATCGTGCGATTGTCGAAACGCCAGGCAAGTGATGCGTCTATAAGGGCCGGTATCACACACACACACACACACACACACACACACACACACAC
>NW_020223588.1:0-17633 GCF_003070985.1 Temnothorax curvispinosus | reverse complement strand
CGAAAAAGTCGCTGCTTTACCAAAACACAACATTTAAAGCAGTAAATCGTTGATCACTAACTTACATAGGTTAGTTGACGCGCTTTAAACACTTAAATACTTTTAAAGCGCGTCAACTAACCTATATATGCACCTATATATGCTATATTTTCCAAACTTTTTTTGTTAATAACTTTTTAACGAATAGCGAGCGACGGCTAAAACCTTCTGAAAGTCACCCGGGGTCATGACCTTGACAACATATATCAAGGTCATTGAAATCGGTGAGGTCGCCAAACTTTTTTTGTTAATAACTTTTTAATAAAAAACGAGCGACGGCTAAAACCTTCTGAAGGTCACTCAGGAGGGTGACCTTGACAACATATGTCAAGGTCAAGGTCATCGGAGGTGCTTCCCCTAAACTGCATAATTACCGAAGTTTGGAAGTGCTATGGTGAAGGAGATAAAGAATTAGGCAATGAAAGAAACAGTAACGCGACTTATTAGAAACGAATATTGTATTTGACATTCTGACGACAAAGAGAATAGTAAAATTGTGAATTTATTGAAACTGTGTATTTATTGAAACTGGGTATTTATTGAAACTGTGTATTGATTGAAAATGAATATCACCAAAGAAATTATATTTGACATTTTGGTTTTGAAAATATATATGTATCTATCCTGACAGTAAAGTATGTTTTATACCAAACGTTTACATATTATAGAGATTACCCTCCTAAGTAACCTTCTAAATTTAGAAGGTTTTAGCTGTCACTCGTTTTTTATTAAAGTTATTAACAAAAAATTTTTGAAAAATATAGAAGTTATTTTGAGTATTAAAAGGTGTAAAGTACATGTGAATCGTTAATATTGAACAGTCTTTTTGTTAAAGTAGAAAATAGTTAAAGTAGAAAAGTATATGTTACGGGCAAAGTCAGCATGGTGTGCAGCGTCGGCATTGCCCGGGCAATGTCAGCATTGCACAACGCGAACTGGGCAAAGTATCTAGTTTATTAGCGGACATTGCCCGGTTTGATGTAGGCTTTGCTCGTCTATGCTGGTCCAACTTGGAACCGAGCAAAGTCCGCAATGTGATAATAGTTGCTGACATTGCCATCGCTGGATGGGCAGTGTTAACTTTGCCTACATCAAACCGGGCAATGTCCGCTAATAAACTAGCTATTTTACCCAGTTCGCGTTGTGCAATGCTGACATTGCCCGGGCAATGCCGATACTGCACACCATGCGGACTTTGCGCGTAACATATACAATTTTATGTGTTAGAAAGCATGAATACAAGTATTCTCTGCTTTAACCATAATTGCATGATTATACTTGTAAATATTATTTATTTAATGCGTGAACGGGGGAGGGACTTTGCCCCTTCCCCTGCACCACCACCCCCAAAAAACTAACTTAATCTAACTTAATTTAACCCAAACCGTACAATGATAGACCTCGTTTTGCTCTGTAAACAGGGGTGGGATAGAGTGGACCTCGCTTCGTATGGATGGTTCTCTCTGGACAGCATTTATTCTCCACGCAAAGCGAGATCCACCCCACCCTACCTCACCCCTGCTTACAGGGCAAAACGAGGTCTATTATTGTACGATTCGGGTTTTCAACTTTCCACGCGAACCGAGGGTCACCCCTACTGCCGCAGGGGGAGGGCGGTAGCCCCTCCATGTGTACTATTTATACATATGGGTGCGTTCGGTGAGGGTCACCCCTACTGCCGCAGGGGGAGGGCGGTAGCCCCTCCATGTGTACTATTTATACATATGGGTGCGTTCGGTTTGGACGCTCACGCGCTGTAAGCGCTTATGAGCGTTACTCACGTCGTTCGGTTTGGCGTTGTAAGCGCTTACGGATCGACTAATGACGTCATCGTTTACGTCATAACTTCTGCTGACAAACGCTTATTTCTGCAAGGTAGGGCAGTGTGAGCGTGATCAAGCGTAAGCGCTTACGTTCATTTCCGAACGCATTGTTAGCGAATTGCATATCAACAAACATGTCGTCGAATCGAATTATAGACGGAAAAATTATAACAATATTCCAATTTCCAGCATTTAACGCAGTGGCTTTTCCTACATTGAATTTCTCACGAATGAATCTGTACATAATTTAAATATTAAGCAAGGAAAAGTTATATGCATACACAAATATAAATTAAAAATTGAATAAACAAAATATAGGCTCTCCTGAATAAATCAAATAAAGGGAAGTGAGAGAGGCAATCAGAGCCACGCGCGGTAATTAATGCGCAATTAAAATAAGTCAATAATAAAATATATTAGTTAATACAAATTCGGACGTTTCGACACATTTTGTGTCATCTTCAGCGTAAAAATGAAAATAATACATGAAAATTTCAGACAATAAATTACAGTCAATCGCGATAAAATAAGTCAATCAGTAGAAAAGCGCAGTCAAATCAATAAAATAAAATTCATGCGAATGTTTGATAGTCTGTCAGGATATGCAAATGCTCCGAATCGATCGCACCTTCGACGTTTACTCTCAGGTTGGAAGACCAGACCAGATAGAAAGGAGAGATTTGATTGTCCTTTCTAAACCGTGAATCGGAGTCGCAATATGTTAAAAAACGCAATGTATCAGTATTAAAATTACAATCACGAATTCTTACTTACGGACCATTACAGACCAGTAAGTCGCAGTGTTAAAATAATGTATCTGTCGCTCTGGCATGCCGTGAGTGAGTGAAGCGGGTAGAAATCGGAAGGTTAACATAATAAAAGCAGTGTATGCATGAGTTAATGGTGGGGATAAATATTCACAACAAATAACTCTAAATTTTTGATAACCTATTAATAACGTTCAAATACATATATCCGGTAAACCTTCCGTGTCCGTCTGCAAATTCAGTCCATTTTCCTGTCTTTTTATGCACAGCATCTCAGAAATTAATAAGCGTTTATAAAAATACGATTTATTATCTAGAATTTCCACATTATCCCAATCAAATCTATGATTTAATGCTAATCTATGATCTGTTATAACAGAATGATTAAATGTATTCCAATTTATATATGGTTTTGGTGTTCCTTAATTCTTGTTTGTAATTGTCTGCTCGTTTGGCCTACATAAGATGCGTCGCAATCATTACAGTTAATTTTGTATACTACGTTACATTGTTTAGAACGTGGGAGACTATTCTTATGAGCTTTTATGAAGGTTCGCATTTTGTTTAAGCTATTATACGATAATCGGGGTTCAAAGGGGGCAGTGCATGCGTACCACACGGCGCCGCTTCCAGCTAGCACCGCATAGCCTCTCCTGCTCAATACCGACTCTCACCTCCAAGCAGGCGTTTTTCGCTGGTGAACCCCGGAAGCCTGAGCAACCGCAACGGAGATCGGGTACCAACCCCGGTGGAAGTTGCGGTCAGGACTAACGAGAGCGGGAAAAATGGCCCTCCGAAAAGGGGGTTGGGCGTGGGGCCAACAACCCCACCCCGGAAAAACTCACCGTTACGAAGCCTCAAGGAGCACCTCGGACAGTGGATCAGAACTCGGACCGATCTAAGCGGAGACGACAGACGACATGGCAGACGAAACAAGGATATGATTTTAGGAACATGGAATACTCGTAGCCTCTATAGAACAGGAGCACTCGAGGCGCTCTGTCAGGAGACGATGAGGTACAGAATCGACGTGCTGGCTGTTCAAGAGACCCGATGGACTGGCGAGGGGGTATACGATACGAGAACGCATACGATTCTGCACAGTGGAAACAAGGACCGACATGAACACGGAGTTGCATTCCTGGTAGACCGGAGATTTAAAGACAGAATCCTGAACTTCACAGCGATAAACGAAAGAGTATGCGTGATAAGGCTGAAAACAAAGTTTTTCAATTTGTCCATCATCAACGCACACGCGGAAACGGAGGAAAAGGACGAAGTCACCAAGGACAACTTCTACAGCGGACTGGAACAAGCCTTCGATACAATACCGTCAAATGACATCAAAATGGTAATAGGCGATCTCAACGCAAAAATTGGAAAGGAACTAACAATCGAGACATCGTGGGACTGCATAGCCTGCATGAGGAATCAAACGACAATGGCCTACGCGTCATAGACCTCGCGACCGCCAAGAACATGGTAGTGAAATCAACCCAGCTTCCGAGAAAAAACATCCACAAGTGGACATGGGAATCTCCGGACGGAGATCATCACAACCAAATTGATCACTTACTGATAGAGAGAAGAAATGCCTCAAGCATTACCAATGTAAGAACCTGCAGGGAAGCTGACTGTGACTCGGACCACTACTTAGTACGTGTGTGCTACAGGTGCCGCATAAGCAGAAGAGGAACGGAGGGAAGAGTGGAAAGCACTAAAATAAACACAGGACGCCTAAAGGACCCGGAGACAAAACACCAATACCAGCAAGTACTGGCGGAAAAAATCCATCAGCACGCAGACGAAACGGAGCCTCACACAACAATGAAAACGGACTGGGATAGGCTGAAGAGGGCGATAACAACGTCAGCCGAAACGAGTCTAGGCGAGAGGCCACGAGAGAGGCGGAACGAATGGTTTGATCGGGAATGCGAGGAGAGTATCCGGAAAAAAAATAAGGACAGGCAAACATGCATGGAAAGACCAACAAGAGCGAAGAGGGACGCCTACAAACAGTCTAGAAAGGAAGCCAATAAATTGATAAGGAAAAAGAAGAGGGAACACTTAAACAACTACATTGCCGGAATAGAGGAGGATTTCAGAAGCAAGAACTGCAGGCGGGCATACAGAAGCATAAACACATTCAAAAAGGGATTTGTACCAAGAACCACACTGTACAGAGACGGGAGTGGCAACATCATGGGAGACAGCGAGAGGATAAAAAGAACATGGAAGGACTTTTTTCAAGAATTGTTAAACCCGCACGGGAGCAATGGAGACGAACCGCCAGAGGAGGGACTAAGAGGACAAGAACCCCAGATAGAGTCGCCGTCACTAGCAGAGGTAGAAGAAGCGATAAAGAAGCTCAAGAACAACAGGGCGCCCGGAGCCGACAATATCCCAGCGGAACTACTGAAATACGGGAGGGATAGTCTAGCCACAGCAGCCCACCAACTAATAGGCAAGATATGGGACACCGAGCAAATCCCAGAGGAGTGGCAACTCAGTATAATATGCCCCATACACAAAAAGGGTGACAAACTTCTTTGTAAAAACTATAGAGGGATATCACTTCTTTGCACAATGTACAAGGTACTAACAACAATCATAAAGACCAGATTAGAACAGTATGCCGAAGACATCATAGGGGAGTATCAAGCGGGCTTCAGGCCCAACCGATCAACTACAGACCAGCTATTTACGGTGCGTCACGCACAGAAGAAATGCTGGGAATACAATGTAGAACTGCTCGAACTATTCGTAGACTTTAAACAGGCATACGACAGTATTGATCGCAACATGCTCTATAAAATACTCCTTGACTTCGGCATCCCCCCGAAATTGGTGCGACTCATCAGGATGACAATGCTCAACACACGATGCAAAGTGAAAATAAACCAAGAACTGACAGATGCCTTCGAAGTGGCACGGGGACTAAAGCAGGGCGACGGACTGGCACCAACTCTCTTCAACCTGGTCCTGGAATACGTAATACGGAGAACAATAGTCGACACAAACGCGACCATAATGAGTAAATCGAGGCAAATCGTGGGATACGCGGATGACCTGAATGTGATGGGGAGATCGATGTCGGACGTCGAGGAGGCGTTCAACTCGATGGAATCTGCCGCGAGAAGCGTCGGCCTGAAAATCAACGAGGACAAAACCAAGCTAATGAGGCTAAGCAGAAACCCCAGAAAAAGACTAGGCCAAAGCGTCACGATCGGCACACACAAATTTGAAACAGTGGATGAGTTTGTATACCTGGGTTCCAATCTAAACAAGAACAACAACGAGATAGTGGAAATAATGAGAAGGGTCACGGCGGCAAACAGAATGTATTTTACATTATGGCCGCTCTTCAGGTCCAGAAGTATCCACCGGAAAACAAAAATAAGAATGTACAAAACAATACTCCGTACGGTGGTAACGTATGGATGTGAATCGTGGAGCATTACAAACAAATCCGCAGACACGCTGGACCGCTTCGAGAGGAAAATACTCCGCAGGATCTTTGGGCCGGTAAGAGAGGAAGAAGTACGGAAAGCGCGGTATAACCATGAGCTATACCAACTCTATGGGGAAATCAAGCTCTCAGCATATGTAAGAATACAACGACTGCAATGGGCGGGACACGTGCAACGCATGCCACCAGCCAGAGTCCCCAAGAAAATACTAGAGGGAAAACCGGTAGGAAGAAGATGCGTGGGCAAGCCACGTCTGAGATGGGAGGATAGCGTTGGAAGAGACTCCGACGCACTCCTAGGGATTAAGAACTGGAGGAGAGCAGCGGGGAGCCAAGATAGCTGGAAGAGACGACTTGTGGAGGTCAAGGCTCGACTTGAGCTGTAGCGCCATTGATGATGATGATGATGATTATACGATAATCTCACTTTCAGATCCCTTGTTATGTTCTTAAATTGTTCTGTTTAAAAAATTTAGAGTTATTCGTTGTGAATTTTTATCCCCACCATTAAGACCCTGTTTCACAAGTGTCGGTTAACTTAAAAAAAAAAAAGATAAAGAATTTTACTTTATATACCCCAAGGGGCCTTAAAGGGCGTTTTTGAAGGGACGTACCCAACCCTAACCTCTAATTCATCCTACTACCTTACTGTTTCCTATTTTCCTACTTTGGACCAACGGTTTAACGTCTCTTCCGAAAGACGGAGCCCAGTTTTCTCCGCATCTGCACGGAGGGGCGCGGTTTTTTCGGAAAAAACTTTTCCATGATTCATGGCTCTAGTGGACTCGAACCTGGTTCCTCAGATTACGAGTCTGGCGCTCTACCACTAGACCACACCGCCGCCCAAGTGTCGGTTAACTTTTAATCTTAGATTAACTCACTCTTCGCCTCCTTCTAACGTCCCCCTTAGAAAAAGACGAAGAGTGAGTTAATCTAAGATTAAAAGTTAACCGACACTTGTGAAACTGGTCCTAACACATGTATACACCGCTTTTATTATGTTAACCTTCCAATTTCTACCAACGCTTCACTCACTCACGACATGTCAGAGCGACAGGTACATTTTAACACTGCGACTTATTGGTCTGTAATGCTCCGTAAGTAAGATATTGTGATTGTAATGTTAATACTGATACATTGCGTTTTTAACATATTGCGACTCCGATTTACGGTTTAGAAAGGACAATCGAATCTCTCCTTTCTACCTGGTCTTCCAACGTGAGAGTAAACGTCGAAGATGCGATCGATTCGGAGCATTTGCATATTGGCATATCCTGACAGACTACCAAACATTCGTATGCATTTTTTTTTATTGATTTGACTGCGCTTTTCTACTGATTGACTCATTTTATCGCGATTGACTGTAATTTATCGTCTAAAATTTTCATGTATTATTTTTATTTTTACGCTCTGAAGATGACACAAAAAAGTGTCGAAACGTCCGAATTTGTATTAACGATAATATATATATTGCTCGGGGGGGTGTCAATCGCCCCGGATTTGCGATTGGTTAATGAGATTTCGTGGTTCGAAGGACCAGAGGGGCAATCCCCTCACAATTTTAATTAGGCGAATAAAGCGAGATAGCAAACAAAAAAGCGACTCACCGTGTCGTTGCCCGATGTTCTCGTGGTAGCCTCGTGGCGTCCGGTCCTCCCTGTGGTGATGGAGAGCGGAAGGCGTGCAGCAGGCTAGGATGTGCAGGCACTCACGTGCCGCAGCAGGCAGGCAGGCAAAACGTGCAATACGGGCAAGCAGGCGATATAGCAGGCACATGTGCAAGAGGCAAGCACGCAAGGCCCGAGATTACTGAGACGACTTGTCGAGCTCCGAAAGTGCGAGTTCACTCGATCAACTCCGAACAGTGCGAGAACAAAACGTGTGTGTTGTCGAGTCCACGTTTGAACGGCGAATCCTCTCACAGTACTCCTCGGCTCACGCACCTGCGAATTGCGGCCGGAGCGAGTACTCATCGTTCCAAATAATTGCGGGCCGCCCGTGGGCGGCCAGCACGAGTCGGGTGAGTCGCGCGAGGGTTGCTATCTATCGCGATCCGCCAACGTCTCGCGCGAGTCTTGAATTACGAATTTGTACGTTAATTATACGCGCAACTTATCGGCTAATATGTAAAACAGATAATGATGACGCGAACATCTAATATATACGCCAAACATATATTTTATTATTAACTTATTTTGATTGCGCATTAATTACCGCGCGTGGATCTGATTGCCTCTCTTACTTCCCTTTATTTGATTTAAAAATTGAAACAACAATGTGTAATAATAATATTAATAACATACCAATATGAATCTGGGGTGGCCATTTTCCATATAGCGATAAATAATTGTTTTTCAGGTGATATTGTTTTACGTCCTGATTTTGATCTTAGTAATTTAGGTTTTAAAATTTGTAGAATAAAATTAAATCTTGCTCGCTTTATTCTAAAAAAGGGTTTATTTTAAAAATTAAATATTCTTTCTCATCGAATAATAATTTCACAGGCACATAAAAAAAAATGAACGCGTAGTCGCCACGCGCGTTAGAAGTGAAACTTCTGAAGGCAAGGCTTTGCCATAACTTTTCTGAAATTAATACAAAAACAATGCAACGGAATTAATCACTCCAAGCCGCCCGCAACTCGAAAATATAGTGTTACACGCAGTTTTCATTATATCCGTCTCGCCAGTGCCGTACGCCTGATCGAATTTTCGTGACGCGTCTTCGAGTCGCAAAATCGAATTTACTTATTTAATTTCAGAAAAGTTATGGCAAAGCCTTGCCTTCAGAAGTTTCACTTCTAACGCGCGTGGCGACCACGCGTTCATTTTGTTTTTTTGTGTGCCTGTGTAATTTTAATAATGTTATTATTTGCGCAAATATAACACACAATAACCTATCGTCTGCCATTTTGACGTGCTCATAGTCGCTTACATTGCCAAAACGAACGACATTTCTTACTATTGTGTAAGTGCTCAGATACCAAATCGAACGATTGAAAACAGCGCTTATAAGCGTGAGCGCTTACAGCGCGTGAGCGTCCAAACCGAACGCACCCTATGACGTTGCGGCCCGCCGCATCGTGGCAGCGCCCCGCCGGCGCCGCCGTCACAAGGCGCGAAATTTCGCGCCCAGGGACGAGCCAGAGAGGCGACGACGAGATCTCCAGGAGCCGAATATTCATATCGTTTCCGCAATTTAATTCTTTATTTTATTTTTATGTAATTTTAATACGCGCGGCGCGTCACCCACACCGCGGCGAATTTTCGAGGGAGTACCGGTAACGCAAGGGTCCGGGAGGACCAAGGACCGAGGAGGGGTAGCGAGAGTGGAAATTATTGAGATTGCGGTCGGCGAGAGCAACGTGGCAGGCGTGCGGCGCGTAAGGCAGCAATAAACGAGGCCGCCGATAGCGGGGCCCCAGGCGCCTGGAAAAAACCCGGCCTCAGCAATTTGCCTCCACGGAATACCGGCCCGCGGGGTGGCTGGCCACCGCCCCGAGATCAAACCGGAGGCACACCGGCAAGAACGAAGCCCAGTCCGTTGCCCAGAGATAAATTAAAGGAGTCGCTACGCCGCCGAGGGACCGTTGCGCGCCCCCAAGGATCCCCTTGCGACGATCCTGCCTTGAGATATCGCGCGAGCTTGCAAGCTCGCTCCCGATTGGTCGGCGCGCCTCTAAAGGAGGGGGTGCCACATCGATTCCGCAATCGAGCGGATTTAGCGAGACACTCTCTGGACCTCTATTCTGTAACTCTAACGACAGTGTCGGTATCGTTATGTCGTCGTTGCGCAGCTTTTTTTCCATATAGTATACCTGCGCAACGACAACGTAACGATACCGACACTGTCGTTACGAGTTACAGAATAGGGGTCCTGGTCTCTGGTCGTCCGTCGGCGAGTCCGAACGCGTAAAGTAAGATCCGCGATAGCCGGCCGAATCTGGAATTAGTCTTGAGTACCACGATTGTTGGCACGAGCAGGAGCTCCAGGAGAAGGCGTTACACCGGTGAGGTTGCCCGCAGGTAGTACCGAAATGTAAAGCCACGACGCCGCCCTCCGGTGCGCGCTTGAGAAAACGCTTGTAATACCGCGACGCGTACGGTTCCTTGAGACCGAGTGTAAAATTGCGATCGACAGCGAGAGCGAAGGGCCTCGGGATGGTATCGTGGCCGCGGAATCGTGATAAGGACGTGATAGCGAGCCTCTGGAGATCAAGGTAGGCGCGTTAACCATGACTTCGAGATCGCAAATACGCCATTTCTCGCGACCTTCCCCTGGTAACCATTCCTTTGCAATTCTGCTGTAAACTGCACGAAAAGTCGTGCACTAACTTTCGGGCAGATCATGCGTTTTCTATTTCCAACTTTGACTATTTTTCTGTTGACAGAAACTTGCTCTCGTCGTAGTGCAACAGAATTGTGGAAGATATGTGTATGCATTTACATATAGCAGAATAGTGCAAGAAATGCGGCAGATGCTTGTGCAAATCGCAGTGCAACATAATCGCGCCAGATTTGTAGCAGCGTCTACTGCTACCCATACAGCACAAAATATTTTTAAAATATTTTTTAGAAAGATTAAAATAATTTACAAAAATATTTTTTATATTTATAGCACCGCAGTGGTGTTGGGTAAGTCTTGCGTTGTATTGCTGGCGAAGATTGTCGCGAATGTCATGATTTTGCTTCGCGCTTCGCCGGAGGCCTGCTTATATTAGATCCCAACTCAAATTTACTTGCAAGTTAGTTTTACCATTACGCGCCGCCTAGCGGCATCGTTGCAAACTAGCACATACAGCAAAATTCAACAAGAATTACGGCAGATGCTTGCGTAAAGAAGTAGAGCAGCAGAAATACAAATAATTTTGGCAGAAATAAACAAAACAAGGCAAATGAGAGCTCGTTCGCGACGATGGACGGGCGACAGTAATAAAATATTACAAATTGAATAAAATATATATAATAAAGTAAACGTTTTGGTCCTTGGTTTAGACCCTCCTCAGTACATATAGCTGGTCGAGTTAAATGCAGTGGTCACAAGTAGTCAAAAATGCAGTTTTTCCGCTCTCCGATTATGAGAGTGTGGATCTCGTATCCTCAACGTGACTACTGTTACCTTAATTCCATAAAAAGAAATAAATTAAACAAATATATATAGTCATACCTTAAAAAATGATCACAAGAGTTACCTGACAGTCAAATTGATAAGATATACGACACCATCTCTCCGCGTAATACAATAAGTATTACGCGGCATTTTTGACTACTTGTGACCACTGCATTTCACTCGACCAGCTATATGTACTGAGGAGGGTCCAAATCAAGGACCGAAACGTTTACTTTATTATATATATTTTATTCAATTTGTAATATTTTATTACTGTCGCCCGTCTATCGTCGCGAACGAGCTTTCATTTGCCTTGTTTTTTTTTTATTTATCGTTATTGAGAGCGTTATCTTTGTTATTTTGGCAGAATATACCGTCTGATTTATCAATCAAACATTTTTCGAAATTCGTAACGCCAAAATGGACCGTATGGCCTACATCTCACAGCACGAAGCTATAACAGTTTTACAATCTTCACTTAACTTACCAGTAATTATTTTTATAAATATTTATAACATAAATTAAAAACAACTTTAATAATATTGATGATAATTATTTACACTTTATTTTAAAATATTTATTATAATCTTTTAGATACTTTCATTTTCCGGACATTATAATATTTACAAAATATTCAATGTATATATTTTCAAAATATTTAAATCTTTTTTATAAATATTTAAATCTTTTTTATAAATATTTTATAAATATTTTATAAATATTTTGTGCTCTGGGAGTTTAGCGCGCTCGACTGTTCTTTTTCTGACAGGCAGATGCTGGCACGCTTTTTTCGCATTTCTGTCACTTGGATCTATACGGCAAAAACAACAATTTAAGCGACATTGTACACTTGTGAAATTTTGCTGCAAATATGTTTCAAGAGTCTAGCACACTCGACTGCTCTTTTTCTCACGGGCAGATGCTTGCACGTTTTTTTCACGTTTCTGCCGGTCGGATCTGTACGGCAAAAACAACAATTTAAGTGACATACACTTGTGAAATTTTGCTGCAAATATGTTTCAAGCGTTTAGCACACTCGACTGCTCTTTTTCTCACGGGCAGATGCTTGCACGTTCTTTTCACGTTTCTGCCGGTTGGATCTGTACTCAAAAGATAATTTCACAGTAGCTTCTTACAGCAGACTACTGCAATAGTACAGTAAGTACTCGTTCAATCACAGATATTATGCACTTTTGTCGCAATTCTGGACTGATTTCTTGAGCACTTCTTCGGGACGCATCTGAACTAGCAAACTGGTTACCAGGGTCGCGTTCACGACCGCGCGTTACCCGGTGCGTCGTAATTTGCTCGGTCGGGCCTTAGATTCCGCACGAGATATGAAGTGCGTCAGAATATAATTTGCGTTGGTTTAATTGCGTGAGGTGAGGTTTGAGTGAGGACGCGTAGATTCTCCGCGGTACCGATTGTGCCAGGAGATTACTCGCGTTGGTGTGATTGCGTTCCGATGTTAATGGCGTTACAATATCCCTCGCGTCAGAAGGTTCCTTGCGTGCAAGCATTTGCGTTGAAATAGTGTTCGTGCCGATCGAATCCTTGCGTTGGGATGTCGATTGTGTTGTTAATTTCGGTAGGAAATCGTTTGCGTTAACTGATCAAATAGGTTAGGCTCTTACTCGCGTTAGGATATTCTCTGCGTTTAGGCGCTTCGTGCGTTTAGATATTATTTGCTTTGATTCCGATGGCGTTTCATTATTACTCGCGATAACCCCGTATTTTGCGTTAGTTATAGTATTCTTTATCTTGTCGAATGCCTCGGCGCCTCCTTGTTGCGCCCGGTCAGAGTTGATTGCGGAAATTTCGATAACTTGGCGACGGAATTCCCGTACGGTCTGGATACGGTGTTCACGCGCTTCGAGCGTGACGCACCATTATTTCGCGATATTTCACATTAAATATCACTTCATAGCGACTCTAAAATTTTGCGTTACTCCGATTATTTCAAGTTCGGTCGTCTCTTTGGCCGATATTCCATACTATTGGCGAGCTGAGTTTTCTATTGTTATTATTCGTTGTTCGAGAAAAGCGCCTTCCGCGCGTTTATATTAAATAAAAGTAAGACTCCGTAATTTCTAGCGTCCTTTCTAGCGTTGCTACCATTTCTGTTCATTAAATTCGGACGCCCGTGTCAGCTACTATTTACTTGATTTTTTTTTGTGTTTAACTAAAGCCGAATGGGCATTCATTATTATTTTCTTGAGAGTTACTGCACAATAAATATTACTCTTGATTGTTAGCGGATTGCGTTACTGATTTACGTGTCACCCCGCCGGATATCGCGCCGCCCTTCATCAACCCCGCCCCGCTATTAGGTCGAGCTAGCCGATTCCTCGCACATCCACACATTTCGTCTTGCGTCTCGTTTTGGTTTTTCGCAATTTTGCGGACGCGGATTCACGCGTCTGGCGCCCAACATTAGAATCGTTTTGTGGAGTGCCGGAGGTGCGAGAGAATCACCGAAGAGGCCTATCATCCCGCTCTCCTTTATCCTTTTAATCCGTCACACGCCCCGGACCGCTGCGGGAGTGAAAAAATTGTGACAACACACATATCAGCAAATTACTTCTCTTAGAATTGACGCAAACTGTTAATTATATTTCTCAGTTACATTTATTAATTTTTTTTTTTTTTTTAATAAACAACGAGCGACGGCTAAAACCTTTTGAATGTTGTTCAGGGTCATAATCTTGACAACATATGTCAAGGTCAAGGCCACTGAAGCTGCCTCTTCTAAATAGGAGTTCGACCTTTATTTTTTACGAGTAAATTTTACACACAATAAAATAATTTAGTTGTTGCAGCAAAGTTTATCGCAACAATCTATTGCTATCTATTGTATATTTGATGTGAAAACAAACAAATTTTACTATAATAACTGTTTGATATTACAATAAAATTTGTTTTGCTAGCAAAATAGAAAAATTTTGATGCTTAAATTTGTTTACAGAAACATGTTAATTTGCTGTTAAAACAAACAGTCAAGCAAATGTATTTTACTGTTGCAACAGAATTAACAAAATTAGAGAGAATAGAAAGAAAAAAAAATAAAATTAGTTTGTTACTAGAATAAAGTTATTTCAGTAAAAAAAATTAATTTTTTAAATTAATCTTTCTGCTATCAATATAATAACTATTAACGAAAAGTGCTGCAACAGTTAAACTATATATATATATTAGTAAATTTTTTTCTCCGCGTATGATTATGTTAACTAAATTATATTAATTAACTGCATTTTAATCAGATTGATATCAATCAATCCTCACCACAGTATGTCATACATTCCACAAATATGCTCCACCAGGAAAACGTACAAAGTATCGGTAGCTATCACGACCGAAACACACAAAATGTAATCGAGATATAAGATCAGCAAAAGCGTGTAATAATGCTTTTCCTGATCGAGAACGATAAAATCCGCAAGCTGTGGCAATTTTCTCGGTCTTGTTTCATTCAGGGGTGAGATTATGTCCAATATAGGTCCAGCAAGAGGTAGCGAAGCGAAGCAGAATATAAATCCGCATATGCAAACTAAATAGAAAAAGAGGAATAAATTACATTCCTTTTCTTTTCTTTCTAAATAAGAAGATGCACAAAGCAATTAGATAAATAACTATTTCTAGTAACTATAAATTTACTGAAGCTAGCGATTATATATTTGCGATATATTTATCATATATTTATATCCAAGTTTTTCTTTCATTTTTGCATATATAAGATACATATTTTTAAAATATATGTTTCTTTTTATTGTAATTCATCAAGGATATCAAACTATCTGACGATAATCCTTAAGCGACATTTGCCAGTGAATTCGTACTTGAATACGCCAACGTAAGCTTTCGACTCTTTTCAGCATAAAACATTAAAATTTGCGTTTCTTCATCCGACAGTAGATTGTTCCAGTCGTCCTGCATATGTTGTAGAAGCACCTTAAGCTGAAGCAACGCTTATTTAAAATAAGCCGATCAAATGCGACGATCATGCTTACCATTCCGGAATTGCGTGTTATACTGATGATTCTTGTAATACATATCACTGTGCCAGTTAGAAGTGGCATCAGTTCGAATGTGTTATCCAGATCATCCGCTTGCCTGAGTATATATGCAATCTGGTAATTAATAATGAATTTATGGCGCATTGTAATTATATTTCACAAATACTCGGATTTAAGCGTAAACTCGCGGTAGACGATTGCTTCTGTGACACAGAAAGAGCATGACAATTATTTGAATTAGTATATGTTAAACTTTTAGAACTTGATTTATATTTTCGATCTCTTTAGATTCGTTAACTCTAATATCACTGTTATTCAGCGAATTACCTGCGGCACTAACATTGTCGTAAAGCCAAATATAGCGAACGATCGAGTTAAAAGTTTCATAAAAGGTTTTTGATGCGGCCACAGGCCGGTGAAAGATAGAAAGAACTTGTTAATCTTGAAATACCGCGTGTCAAAGAAATCCATGGCTTTGTGTGTATTATACAGAATAGGAATCCGTAAATATATTCGTCTCGCTAGAGCAGTATCTTTCTCACCCGGTCTCTCTCTCTCTCTCTCTCTCTCTCTTCCTTAACAGCTTCTTTAGTATTCCGTTAAAAGCTCGTTCTATGGGAATATACTTAAAGGTGCGCCGTATGGCATCAATATAAAATACACGCCTTAGCTAGAAAAAACCGTACGAATAAATAGAATTTGTAATAATATCTCTGTATGTTTTAAAGCTTTGAAGATACCTCGTATTATTATTTCATATTCTCGGTGTCACGAAGTGCGCGAAGACGCCGTATCGATTAACGCGTCAAGTGTCTCTGGGTTTTTAAAGAAACAGGACGTGGTAAACATATAAAGATATAAGGTTTAAGTAACATGCCGGTATTCATAGTCAGATCTTATATTTAAGATCGTCTTAAGTTTATCTTTAGATGCTGAACAACTCGTTTTATTGGCTACGGAGTATCAAAAGATAAACTTAAGACGATCTTATATAAGATATAACTATGAATACCGGCCATATTCTTAAAATGAGACATTAACTAACATTTATTATAAGGTTACAAATATCTTTTGCAACAGCAATAATAAACAACTTTATATTTGCAAAAGTTTATCGTTTATGCGCCAAAAATGACACATTATTTCTTAAGACGTTTTTCATATATCCCCAGTTTTATTGAATTTTTAAATCAGGGACCCCTTTTATTGGAAACATGATAGAATATATATCTTCGGCTTTCGCGATTTACGACAAAAAAATTTATTTCTTATGTAGTACATCGGTTAATGTCGCATATGTGCAACTTTTAAATAAAAATGTTGTGCCTCATCCTTGTTAAATTTGAAAAAAATTGTAGGAATAATAGATCGAGCGACAATAACAGAAACAATATATCGTTATGATGATTGCAGGTTGTCAAGAAACGTTTAAAAATGTTTTATTTTTACAGTAAAAGGTAGTTATTTAACCGATCGATAAGGTAGTACATACACATTTCAAAAATGTTTTATAAGCGTTTTTCCGAAACATTTTATAACCGATTTCTAGAAACGTTTCTCATGAGTAAAAATGTCCATTGAAAAAACGTTTGATGGAACGTTTTCTTTTCCGATAAAATAACGTTCAAGAAATTATTATAAAAACGTTTTTTTAATAATAAAAAAATTTTTAAATTCCTATTTTTTACGTCTTTTGAACGTTTATGACGTATTTGAGAATGTTCTAGAAGCTTTATGCATCTATATTATACCATCTATGGCAACTATTCTGTTTGGAAAAAATTCCTGAACTGGTACACAGTGCAATAAGTTAAAATGAAACAAAATATACTTGTCTCACTCTAACTTAGGGAAGATTGGAGCTCGTTGGCACAAGGGGCATATTGGCAATGCGTTCCGTTTATGTATTTATGGAAAGAAACAATGGAAAAGTTATCACAAAAGGTCTGTTTTTTATTGTTGAACTGATTGTGCTAGTTCAGAGTTTATCTTTGTTACTCCACATTGTGACATTGGAAAGAAAAAGATAAACTCTGAACTAGTGCAGCCAGTTAAGCAACAGAAAACAAACCCAAAATATCTCTGTTATGACATAGGTACTTTTCCCAAAGTTTTATTTAAATTAAACAAGTATTACAATAAAAAAAAAAAGAGAAAACTCTGATTCAAAAGGTGGCAAGTAAATTTTCGAGCGTTTTAAAATATCGTATTAATGTTCTTCAGCTTGAGAAGTAAATGTTAGGGATTATTGTCTTTGCCGACCAATCACAATCTCTCTAAGCAAGTCACCAACGCCACAAATTTACAGTTTAACAGTTTGACACCTTGCCCGTCCACGTTCCCCTCTTTTATCTTTTGCGTTTTTACATTCTCTTACATTTGACTGGTTCGACGTTGTATTGTGGCCTTTTCT
>NW_020223587.1:0-4872 GCF_003070985.1 Temnothorax curvispinosus | reverse complement strand
GTCAAATACATACGAATCATTATGCGCCGCCTAGCGGCATTGTTGCAAACTAGCACATACAGCAGAATTCAACAAGAATTACGGCAGATGCTTGCGTAAGAAGTAGAGCAGCAGAAATACAAATGATTTTGGCAGAAATAAACAAAACAAGGCAAATGAAAGCTCGTTCGCGACGATGGACGGGCGACAGTAATAAAATATTACAAATTCAACAAATTGAATAAAATATATATAATAAAGTAAACGTTTCGGTCCTTGGTTTGGACCCTCGATCCTCAGTAGGTACATATAGCTGGTCGAGTAAAATGCAGTGGTCACAAGTAGTCAAAAATGCAGTTATTCCGCTCTCCGATTATGAGAGTGTGGATCTCGTATCCTCAACGTGACTGTTATCTTAATTCCATAAAAAAAAATAAATTAAACAAATATATATAGTCATACCTTAAAAAGTGATCACAAGAGTTACCTGACAGTCAAATTGATAAGATATATACGACACTATCTCTCCGCGTAATACAATAAGTATTACGCGGCATTTTTTACTACTTGTGACCACTGCATTTCACTCGACCAGCTATATGTACTGAGGAGGGTCCAAATCAAGGACCGAAACGTTTACTTTATTATATATATTTTATTCAATTTGTAATATTTTATTACTGTCGCCCGTCCATCGTCGCGAACGAGCTCTCATTTGCCTTGTTTTGTTTATTTATCGTTATTGAGAGCGTTATCTTTGTTATTTTGGCAGAATATACCGTACATCTGATTTATCAATCAAACATTTTTCGAAATTCGTAACGCCAAAATGGACCGTATAGCCTACATCTCACAGCACAAAGCTATAACAGTTTCACAATTTCCACTTAACTTACAGTAATTATTTCTATAAATATTTATATAACATAAATTAAAAACAACTTTAATAATATTGATGATAATTAATTACACTTTATTTAAAAATATTTATTATAATTTTTTAGATACTTTTATTTTTTGGACATTATATTATTTACAAAATATTCAACGTATATATTTTCAAAATATTTAAATCTTTTTTATAAATATTTTATAAATATTTTATAAATATTTTGTGCTGTCTAGGAGTTTAGCGCGCTCGGCTGTTCTTTTTCTGACGGGCAGATGCTTGCACGCTTTTTTCGTATTTCTGTCACTCGGATCTATACGGCAAAAACAACAATTTAAGCGACATTATACACTTGTGAAATTTGCTGCAAATATGTTTCAAGAGTCTAGCACACTCGACTGCTCTTTTTTTTACGGGCAGATGCTTGCACGTTCTTTTCATTGCACGTTTCTGCCGGTCGGATCTGTACGGCAAAAACAACAATTTAAGCGACATACACTTGTGAAATTTTGCTGCAAATATGTTTCAAGCGTCTAGCACACTCGACTGTTCTTTTTCTCGCGGGCAGATGCTTGCACGTTCTTTTCACGTTTCTGCCGGTTGGATCTGTACTCAAAAGATACTTCCATATTGTTTTCACATTTCTGCTACATGTTTACTTTTAACAAATAGTATAAAATTTCACAGTAGCTTCTTACAGCAGACTACTGCAATAGTACAGTATAAAGAATCAAATTATTGAAGTAAAAGTTACTGACGTTTTATATGTACCTAGTTTAGAAGGCAGTTTGCTATCTGTAAAGAGACTAACAGAAAAAGGTTTACAGGTTTTTGAGAGCAACAAATGCTGTATAACTAAAGATGGAAAGATCGTCGCCGTTGCAGATGAATCATCTAACTTGTATAAACTACGAGTATCAATCACAACAGTAGGCTTGTGTGGCAATTCAGAAGCACAATAAACATTTTCAGCACATGTGGCATAAACGTTTTGGACATCGAGACCCTGAAGCAGTCAAGCAGCTACCAAATAACGGACTTGCAGCAGAACTGAAGATTACTGACTGTGGGATAAGGACGACGTGTAAAGCATGCATTAAAGGGAAAATGGCAAGAAAATCTTTTCCAAAGAAATCAGAAAGCAGAACTTCATCGACACTGGATCTTATTCATACGGATTTGTGCGGACCAATGCAAACTCAGACGCCTGGGAAAAAACGATACATTCTTACCATTATAGATGATTATAGTCGGTATACGGAGGTATTTCTGTTGCGAAGTAAGGACGAAACAGCCAGTTACATTAAGGATTACATTCAAAAGGTAAAAACGCCAAAATTCATAAGATCAGATCGAGGAAAGGAATATATTAATGCAGAATTAAGGACATTTCTAAAGCAAGAAGGTATTCAAGTGCAATATACAGCGGCTTATTCACCCCAGCAAAATGGCGTCGCTGAAAGAAAAAATCGTTCGTTAATGGAAATGGCGCGATGTATGATAATAGACGCTAAAATGCCAAATAAATATTGGAGAGAGGCAGTTGTCACGGCAAATTATTTACAGAATAGATTACCAGCAAAGGCTACAGAAAGGACACCTCATGAGTTGTGGTTTACTAAGAAGCCAAATGTAAATCAACTCAGAATATTTGGATGTACCGCGTTCGCACATATTCCAAAAGAACAACGAAGAAAACTGGATGTGAAAGCGAAAGAACTCAGATTCGTTGGATACGCAGAAGACTCAAAAGCTTTTCGTTTACTTGACATAACTACGGATAGGATCATCATAAGCAGAGACGTGATATTCATAGAAGATGTTGAAGATGGCTTCGAAATAACTGAAGATGAGAATGAAATTCAAGTCGATTTACACAAAGCACCATCGGAAGAGATTAAGGAGGAGTCAACAGTTGAAGAGCCAGCGAATAATGAAGAATTTACTGAGAAACCTAAAGAAAAGATTCAAGATAAAAATACAAATGCACTACGGGGATCAGACAGAAAAAATAAAGGAGTTCCACCACAGAAGTTCGAAGAAACTGCAAAGATAGCAATGGAACTTCGAAATCCAAGGACCATTCAAGAAGCAATGTCAAGAACAGACAGAGACAAATGGATGACCGCGATGGACGATAAAATAAATTCTCTTAACATGAATAATACGTGGGAATTAACGGAACTACCAAACGACAGAAGACCAATAGGATGCAAGTGGGTCTTCAAGATGCAGTTGGAAATCCGAGCAGATATAAAGCAAGATTAGTTGCTCAAGGGTTCTCACAAAAATACAAAACCGATTATGACTAGGTTTTCGCACCCGTGGTAAGACCAACTACATTCAGGACGCTACTAGTCATCGCTGGAAGAGAAAACTTCATTGTCAAGCATATTGATGCAAAAACTGCGTTTTTAAATAGAGAACTAAAGGAGGTCATATATATGAAATAACCGATAGGCTACGAAGTACCGAATAAGGAACATATGGTGTGCAAGCTAAACAAGAGTTTGTACGGATTAAAGCAGGCAGCAAAGGTATGGAACGAAAAAGTACATAAGGTACTTGAAGAACATGGATTCAGACAAAGTGAAACTGACCCGTGTCTGTATATAAAAGTAAGTGATGATGTATGGATTTACATAATTATTTACGTAGATGATATTATTATTGGAAGTAAAAAAGAGAAACTCGTAAATGATACCATAGATACGTTAAGGAGAAGTTTTGATATTGTCAATCTAGGAAGCCTTAGTAATTACTTAGGAATGTCAATAGAACGAGATGACAAAGGAATATTTTATTTAAGCCAACCAAAATATATTTAAAAAATAATTAATTCAGTCGGACTTGAAGAAGCGAAGATTTCCAGTTACCCATTGGATCCAGGATACGAAAATATAGAGAACTCAGAAGATGTGATGGAGGACAGTACAAAGTATCAGAAGCTGATTGGAGAACTACTCTATGTTGCTGTACATTCACGACCAGACATAGCAGCCACCGTTTCGATTTTGAGCCAAAGAATAAAATGCGCAAAGGATTTAGACTGGACAGAAGCTAAGAGGACAGTAAGATATTTAAAGGGCACTATCGAATGGAAACTCAAACTCGGAGACAACACCAAGGAAGATGAAGAATCACTGATTGGATATGCGGATGCAAATTGGGCGCAGGACAAGGCAGATCGTAAGTCTAATAGCGGATTTATTTCCATGTTAAATGGAGGCACGATTAGTTGGGCGTGTCGCAAACAAACGTGTGTGGCACTCTCTACACAATAACGGAAGCGGAATACATAGCGCTTGCCGAGGCTTGTCAAGAAGGAATCTGGATTGGAAGATTGCTGGAAGAGTTCGGGATAACGTCCACGACACCATTCAAGATTTACGAAGATAATCAGAGTTGTCTGAAGCTATTGCGCGCGAAAGGTTTCAACAACAGAACGAAACATATCGATACAAAGTATCATTTTGTAAAGCAATTGAAGGAAAGTAACGTAATGGATTTTGTATACTGTCAAACATCAGATATGATAGCTGATATGCTAACAAAACCATTACATGGAATCAGATTGAAGAGGCTTGCAGAATTCAGCGGACTTAAGGACTGGAGCAAGTAATGTCATCGGTGAGGAGGAGTGTTGGAGTATTCGTCATGCGAGGCACTGTACACCGACGACATTTTCCCTAGACCAATCATATACATTTCATCCTTTTTTTTCGAGCCGCTACTCTCTATGGTCTATACACTTTTTGTCTCAACCGTCTTTCACGAGATAGATTGTATCACAAGTCCTTCATTAAAGAAATCGCATATTGAACTGCATATAAAGTGTATAAACTGCGTTATTACATCCTGTATCCTTTTGGACATTCTGCTCGTTACGGTCAACAATTACATACATATGTCATGTTATACTACTACATGATACATTACATACATATATACATATGTACAGGGTGTATCAAGACGATACAGAACGGTACGGCGGGTTGCCCATT
>NW_020223586.1:0-2288 GCF_003070985.1 Temnothorax curvispinosus | reverse complement strand
GAGGATCAGATCCTGCCAAGTGTCCATGGACTATCGGGGGGCGAGGGTGCGCGATCGCGAGTGCCGGCCAAGTTCAAGTGCGGTCGGCCGTCAACGCCGGCGAACTTTCAAAGTCCGGCACCGAGATCGACGGTGGGGATCCATATGGTGGTAGACCGGACCACTATATAAAGCGGCCGCGATCAACACCGCACATCATCAGTCTCGCTTTGGTCGATCCAAACCAACCAAATCTACTCAAGAATGGCGTTCAAGGTGGGTAGAGGATCGCAAACGAGGAGGACCTCTCGAGTCCGTTAGACTGTGCTTGGAGTCTCCTGGACTCGGTTGTACGCTCAAAGTGCTCAAAGAGAGGGGGTTTATCTCCCGGGATTCGCTCTCGGATAGCAAAATTCGCGAGTGAACGTTAATCGGAACTGAAAAGTCCGAGCCTCACGCAAATTTCAAGTGTATATCGAAATCTAAGATCAGTTCGGGAACGATTTGATATTGTCGACAAAAGTTCTTTTATAATTATTAGATAAACCAGACAGAAGTTTATATAATAATAATAATAATATTCTTTTGCAGTTTGTCGCTTTCGCCGCCCTCGTGGCCGTCGCCAACGCCGGTGTTCTCGCGCCCGGTGCCCCCTTGGCTTACGCCACGGGCCCCGCGGTCGTCGCCGCCCCCGTTGCCAAGGCCGTGGTAGCTAAGGCCGTCGACGCCGATTACGACCCGCATCCGCAGTACAGCTACGCCTACGATGTGCACGACAGCCTGACCGGCGACGCCAAGAGCCAACAGGAGACCCGCGACGGCGACCTCGTCCAGGGTAGCTACTCCCTCTTGGAGGCCGACGGCACCAGGCGCATCGTCGACTACACCGCTGACCCGGTCAACGGATTCAACGCCGTAGTCCGCAAGGAACCCGCCGCCGTCGCCGTCAAGGCCGTCGCCCCGGTCGCCGCCGCCCCCATCGCGCACGCACCCCTCGCCTACGCTGCCCCGGTCGCCAAGATCGCCGCCCCTGTGGCCCATGCCGCCCCCCTCGCCTACGCTTCTCCAGTCGCCAAGCTGGCCTCCCCGATCGCTAGCTCCCTGTCTTACTCTGCTCCTCTCTCTTACTCCGCTCCTCTCTCTTACTCCGCTCCTCTCTCTTACTCCGCCCCCCTCTCTTACTCCGCTCCCCTCTCTTACTCTGCCGGCATTGCTAAGATCGCTGCCCCCGCTGTAGCCCACTACGGACACGCTGCACCCCTTGCCTATGCCGGCTATGCCGCGCACGCCGCCCCCCTTGCCTACGCCGCGCATTCCGCCCCTCTCGCGTACGCCGCGCACGCAGCCCCCATCGCTAAGATCGCCGCCCCCATCTCCTATGCCGCCCCCGCTGCCTACATCCACTAATTGTGTTGACCGCGCCAACCCTCATTGTCGACTCAGGCCGAACTTATTTATTTTTATATCATGTATATGTTCTTTCTATGTGACTGATTAAAGAAATTACACACACACACATACTTGGGATTATTCGTTTGCGCTAGACCTCGCTAAACTATTTCTCGCTGTCGCTGTATCAATATGCTAATAAGTGTACATATGTACAGTGCATTAGCCATATTTAACTTTTAAATAAAATGTGCGTAATGTTGTATATTGATATAGCGTATATCGTGTGTATACAATATATTAGATATTGTGAAAATTATTAAATAAACGATTTGTAGAAAATTAAAATATGAGCAGAAAGAATCCGAATCCTCCATTCTCAATATGATAAAAAGAGACGTCGAACACAGCAACGAGTATTATTATAATCAGTTTAAAGTAAAGAAAGACAGAAAAATTAAAAACATAGTAAGAAAACAGACAGGAGTTATATTAATGGATCCACTTTGACAAACTTTTTGCGAGATTTCAATTAAACTGTATGTATTAATGTCAAAAGATAAAGAACATTGTGCGATTAAAAGGACGAATATAAATAATTTGCATAACTGATGAAAAGTAACGAGGGAGATCACCTTGATCTGATATTGATTTCCATTTTAAGAAAGCTTAATTGTTTTTATCACATTGATCAATTTTATAGCATTTACATAATGATCTCTCGATCGTTATATCTCTCACATGATACCGGTTTTTTTTTTCAAAGGACCACACGTCTATCCTAATTATAATTACATTATAATTTGTTGCATTTAAATGTCTTACTTCCATCCTTAAAGTTTTTTCAAACTTTAAAGTTTTTCAGGACGGCAAATTCTACAAATTAAAATATTAAAAATCTCTAACAATACTTTTGTATT
>NW_020223585.1:0-1579 GCF_003070985.1 Temnothorax curvispinosus | reverse complement strand
CGGAAGAAGTGGGACGCCAAAGCCGAAGAGAAGATTTTTGTTAGTTACTGCCAAGAATCGAAGGGCTATAGGCTGCTTGATCCAAAAACTCATGAAGTAGTACGTAGCAGAGACGTCATCTTTCTTGAAGAATCAAAACTGCGAGAGGAAGAAGAAACGGTGGAAGACCCTCTACAAGTATTCGAAGAGAATGAACAATTCGAAGGGGAAGCCGAAGAAGAAGCTGAAGACGACGTGATCAGTATACAAGATTCACGAGCGGGCAAGGCCGAGGACACTACCATGGAAGAAGAGAGTGACTCAGAATACGGGTCAGATTTTGCTGAAGAAAGCATGGAGAGTTTGGATCCTAAGGCCAGCACAGCAACTCCAAGGAGATCGGCAAGAATACCAAAACCAGTCGTTCGCGACGATTATGTGTCTTATCTAGTGATGGGAGGTTTAGCGACGGACCTGACAACCGTTGAAGAAGCCTTAAATCGAACCGACCGAAAGCATTGGTTGGAAGCCATCGAAGAAGAGAAGAAGTCATTGATCGAGAACAAGACGTGGGAGTGGTCTACACCACCGAAGAACGGCAGAGTATTGAATACGAAATGGGTGTTTCGTACGAAGAAAGACGCATCAGGCAGAACCCGATATAAGGCCAGGCTGGTAGTGCGTGGCTGCAAACAGACAAAAGGGATCGATTACCAAGAGACATACTCACCAGTAATAAGGTATACATCAATACGTTTCAGGATCCAGATCATCAAAGACAAGTTTTAAGATTGATAAAGTCTATATATGGTCTGAAACAGAGCGGCAGACTCTGGAACGATAAGGTGGACAAGACGCTGAAAGAGATGGGACTTAAACAGTCAAAGACAGATCCTTGTGTTTATTTCAAACTAGAAAGTAAACTAGTACTCATCTTGGGAATCTACGTGGACGACATGATCGTGCTATCGAACAGCGAAAAACTCCTAAGAACTACGAAGCGACAACTTGCCGAAAAGTTCAAAATAAAGGATTTAGGAGAAGCCAAGCACCTGCTGGGACTTAGAATATTACGAGACGAGAAGCACGGCACTATTTGTTTAGACCAAGAAGACTACGTAGAGGAGATTCTTCATAAATTTGGTATGGAGGAGTCTAAACCGGTACACACGCTAGAAGACCCAAATCAGAAGCTATCGAAGGAGCAGTGTCCATCCTCAGACGCGGAGCGAGAATAGATGAGGAAGGTACCCTACCGAGAGGCTGTAGGCAGCCTAATATATGCGAGTCAAGGGACGCGACCGGACATTTCGCATGCCGTAAATATGGTGAGTCGATTTTCCAATGACCCAGAGAGAGCTCACTGGAACGCTGTTAAGCGTATATTCCGTTATCTACGAGGAACCACGGATACAAGATTGCAATTCAGCAGGGACGGAAATCACACCATCGAAGGCTACGGAGATGCTGATTGGGCCAATGAGACCGACAAGAGACGCTCAGTTACGGGCAGTATATTTTTATTTCAGGAAGGACCAATTTCATGGCAGAGCAAAAAGCAGGGTACTACGGCTCTATCCACGACTGAGGCCGAATACAT
>NW_020223584.1:768-1559 GCF_003070985.1 Temnothorax curvispinosus | reverse complement strand
AGGGTGTTGTCTAGCGGATGTGAGTCTACTTCTAAGGATGTGGCTCGCTTGCCAGTAATGAGTCATAGGGTTGTGCCTTGAAATTCATTACCTTATATGGTCATGCGTGGCGTTCTGCTTCGACATGTCCATATATAGTCTATGCGAAGACTAGATTCACTCGAATGAGTCATACAGGTGACTCGTCTGAATTCTATTTTTATTCTATAGTCTAACGGCGATTTGTATTGAGAGCGATACTTCCTTTCATTACTGAATTTCATTATTAAATTTTAATATGATTTTTATCATGAAGAAAATATTTAATATTTGAATCGTAAAAAGTTGCAAATATATGTTGAATATTATTTAGATTTCTTTAGACATGCTTTACATACAGTAGAATAATTTAATAATACAATTTAAGTCATTATTAGCATGTCTAAAGTATAAGAGATATTGCTCTCTTCGTCTAATAGTTAATATGGTATATCTGACTCTCTCTTTCTTTCTTTCAGATCATACAATACTCGCATCTCGCTCGGATTCGTGTTCCTTATGCTGCGCATAATACAATTTTATCGTTCTTGAATTCGTGAGTAACGCTTCGGCGCTTGACATTTGATATTTATATTAATTTTGGTAAGTATATATATATTTGTTGATAGTAATATTAATAAAAGTGATGTTAGCGGTGTTAATAATGATTCTAATATCAGGTTAATAATATATCGTGCAGATAGAAATGGTCAGCATTCTCATTAGTACAGGAAATTAATGAAATTAAATTGTATATATATATATATATATAT
>NW_020223584.1:0-668 GCF_003070985.1 Temnothorax curvispinosus | reverse complement strand
TATATATATATATATATATATATATTAAGATTTTATTATTTTATTACTTTATATCTCGCAAATGGTTGGGAATTTGATGGGAGTGTATAGGAAACATATTGCAGAACTTTCACTAAAGTATAATATAATATTGAAAAATTTTATTGTTAATATATGTATTTGTTAATAACAAATTATTAATTAAATAAATTGGTACTCTTTAATTCGCGTATTGCTATTATTATGTTCTCTTTGTTTAAGAGGTTTTGAATTTCTAATATTATCTCGTTTATGAACATTCGTTATTTTATTGTTATAAATATTTCGTAAATAAACAATTGCAGAAATAAAAGTTATTATTATTTTTACAGAGTTGCTAATGCGGAATATATATATATATGTGAAATTTATATATATATGAACGAGTTTTATTATGGGGTGTCGGGACACAATTAGAGATATATATTTCTTCGATTAATTAGGTATAGGAACTGATTAAGAATTATGCTTTATATATTATTTTTAATGGGAAATGTTCAGGTTATCAATGTATACAAAAAGGAAATTTTTGCGATTGTGGTTTATGGGATATTATAATATTAATTCCCGTGTCCTGAGAATTACCTGAGGACATGTATATACATCTATGTCACATGGCAGTTTTCGGGTCTTTTGTCTTATACCGGGTG
>NW_020223583.1:0-4969 GCF_003070985.1 Temnothorax curvispinosus | reverse complement strand
ATCTTTCAACATTTATATATTTCTTAAATAATTATTATTACGTAAAATATTTCTCACAAAAAAATTAAATATTAAAAATGTACTGCTTAAAAAGTCTACAATTACACGACCAAACTTCGGAATAAATGTAAATTATTTTAAAAAATCGTGTAATCGTACACAGATATCACTAATAGATAAAATTCTTTTTAAAGGTGTTTTCGTATTATCGAAAATACATTCACTTTACTATTACTCGGACTACTAATCTATTTCGCCATATTGTTCTGTTTGTACGGATTTCTAATCGTCGCAGTAAGTTTTCAAAAACTTCTTAATTCTTTTATTTTAAATAAAATAGAAACGAAAAATAAAACTTAAGTAAAAAATATATATTAATATAGCTAAAAAAATTTTTATATAAAATAAATGTACTTTTTTAGAAATCATATTAAAAAATCAATGTTATTTGTTTTTTGTAGTAACATATAATTAATAATATAGGAATTTTGTGTAATACTGCTTAACTAATTTTTTAGATACTTACAGAAGGAAAAAAAATGTCAATGATGCGCTTTATATACCTCATAGCTGTTGTGATAAATCTTTGTGGGCACATGTGTCTGTTTTGTGCGGTGGGTGAGATTTTGGTAGCAAAAGTAAGTATAAGTATGCTAGGAACACATAGTATATAAACATAGAAAAGTATTTTATATAATGTCACCTATAAAGTGCGAAGCTATGTACCATGCAGCTTATGAGCACGAATGGTACAAACTGAAGCCAAAAAAAGCAAAGATTTTGCTTCTAATAATGATTCGAACTAACAAGCCTCTTTATATTACGGCTGGGAAAATGTTTCCTATAACAATGTCGACGTTTTGTAACGTGAGTGATCTATCTATTTTATCATACCAATTAATGGTTATTATACTAAATGTTTTATCTTTTAAATTTCTTTTTAATAAAACATTAATTCTAAAAATATTTTATTATTAAAGAAATAATTAATTCATTATAATAAAAAAATAATCATAAATTGTAATGAATTATAAATTACACTGACATAAGTTTATATTTTTCTTGTAGTAATAATAACATATGGCGTTCGTATTGTGTCTATTCTTATATTGACAATATAACGTCTTAATATTTATCGTATGTGTTTTATGCATTGCAGTTGATAAAAACATCAGCCGGTTACATATCGTTTCTATTCGCTATGCAAGGTTAAAAAAATCAATCATTTTCATCTTTATATTTAACCAACAAAAAAGATGTAAGAAAAATAATAACATTATTTTAAACATATGTACATATATTTAACATAATATTATTGTAAAAGTATTTGGAATTAAAATTTATTTCAATTTATGGTGTATTCGGGATGCCTGAGTATAAAACTATACAGGGTATACTTTATACTACATTTATATTTAGTAATCTCAATAACAACACAAACTTATGCACATGCAAACCATATATCGATTTCGACTCGAGAACAATTAGACAAAGCATCTGCGACTAATATAAATGTCGTTCCGTGGGAAGGATTAGCGAAATCTAAGCGGACATAGGTATAAACGGATCCATGGTTTTCCTGGGGGTATCCATCAAGTGTTTCCTTAAACTAGCGGCATATTAAGTTAACATGACATTCCTAGTTGACAGTGTCACATTTACTTACGTATGTTTCTATGGCTTTGTCCATTCCACCACCAAAAGTAGCTACAAGCTATTGCTTCCATTTTAATTATCCCTGGATGAGCATTATTGTGTAACATCTGTAGTACTGATTCTTTAGCATTTAGCACATTCTGGTATTGCAACACGCGATCCGGATCCCCATAAAACACAACCCTTGTGCGCAGATAACTTTGTTTGACGTATTATAAAAAAAAGGTGCGAAACAATCTTCTTGTCATGCCGTTGAAAAATCTTGAAGCAATCATCGACGTACTCTGGATAGATGATGTACTGGATCGACTCGTGTATATTTTTCTATGTCGTTGTGTTTAATAGTATGTTCTACATTGATTTCAATTTTTATTTCTCCTAAAGGTGAAATACTGAATTCCGGCGTTTCCATAGGCAATCGACTTAATGCATTTACGTTTACCTTTCTTCCTTACCGATATTCGAGTCTATATGTGTAAGGTGCTAAGGTTTTTATGATAAAATATGTGCAGAGTGTGCGTGTTATTACTATATTCGGGAGCGCTGTTACGACTGTAGGAATCAGTTTAATCATATTTCTAACTTTCTTCGGAACATCATTGAGATATATGACAAATATTACGGATCCGGTTAAGATATTGTCTTTAGAAGGCGACTACTTCTATGATAAAAATCAAAATCCGTACTACGAGTTCACGTTCGCCGCGCAAGTCGTTCTGCTCGTAATGGCTGCTACATCTTATAGCGGTGTATACGCGTTATACTCTCAATTCCCAGCATTTTTAAAATTGTGTTATAAGATCATTTTTATATACGCACAATAGTTACAAAATAAATAAATATATATGTTAATGGAAATATTTAAAAAACATTTACACATTATACACATTCATACGTATTTTATATTTTCTTAACAATAACAACATTACTTTATACATTTTATAATATATGAAAGTGTCATTTGACATGTATATTTTACAAATGTTATATATTTTTTATAAATTTCAGTTAATAAAAACATCGGGCGGATATATTGTATATCAGTTTTATTTGCCAGACAACGTTCATAAAATTAAAAAATTTAATTTCAGAACTGTCTATGTATTTCATATACTCTACACGTGTTATGTGTTATATGTATATTTAATAAAACATTACATATTTAAAATAAAGAAATATATAAAGATAATACGAAATAGTGGATTGAATATTAAAATTATACCAGAAGTAGAGATATATTAAATTAATTTTAACGAAAATTTCTATTTATCTAATCCCTTATTTAAATAAAAATAGTCTAACAACTTTGCGAATCATTCTTTGCGAAAATAGTAAATGTCTTATACATATAAATTAGTACAATAAACACATATATATCGCCAGCGATACGTTTATTTTTCACGTCAAAATGTTATTTAAAAAATCCGCCAGCACAATGAAATTTATCAATTGCTTACATCAGGTCTGGCGACAGAGCTAGAAATGTAGGATAGAACGCGTTTCCTTCTTGCGCCAATTATATACATTAAAGAGATATGACAACGCATGCATTAAATATTATTCACTAATTCCGCTAATGTGTTTCGACACTGTGCATCAAGATTCATCAGTGTTTTAGTCTTATATTTCGCTCATTCAGAGGTATACGTGTCATAGTGCATCGTAATTACTTACCCTTACTAGATAAGAAAAACCGTAAAACTTTTCTCTATCTAAATACTTCATCCCGCGAGCGAACAAGCATCCGTAACATTATTAATCCGTGAGTAGCATGTGGTTAATATGAGTTCTATGTTACAAAGTTATCTGTATAGTAATGTTAACCACGTTTCCTTCAATCAACAGATACACTCGCGTAATTTTAACTACAAAGATAATTGATGAAAGATACAAGCCATCGAATAACTGTTTCGCTTACATCCGAGCGCGACAACGCAACTGTCAGTCCTGTCACTGTCGCGTTACCGGCGTTACCATAGGATACTGTACGTACACAGGATACTATAGACACCGCGCGCATGGGTAGTCGGAAGGTTTTCGTGGTGGTGGACATCCCCATACGTAGAATGCGCATGTCTCGTCGTTGCCTGGACAGAAGAGAGGGATAATACGACAGGATAGCATTAAAGTCCAAGCGAGAAATTTGCTGCAAAAAACTGTCGATAATTTTACGACGTAGGTACATTTCAGATGAACTCTATAAACTTGGGGTATAAAGAGAACAGGGACGCACGATAATTTCCTGAATTTAAAGAAGACCAGAAAAACTCAAAAGATTATACAGCTTCAGCTAAGCTTATAATAAGGTCAGTTATAGAAAGTCACTTATAACAATAATTAAAAGTTCTGAAGATTGTTGTAATTAAAATAATTTTTCATTTAATAACTAAAAAAATTTGTGTTACTCTGTTTGTTATAATAATAAATCACTTTACATCATATACTTGATACATTATGTAGTACCGATTCTCTATGTTATTAAATTTCTCTACTGTTATTATAATCACATAAATGTAAGCAATATTTACAGTTGCGGCCCTATCATCTGTCACAGCCTGTTAGTCGTTTCAGCCTACTCCATTATAAAACTATAGCATCTGATAGTTGTCGCTGAAGTGTGAATCGACATTTGTAACATTCAGGATTCTCTACACTCCGTACAACGATCGCAAAGTTTGCAAACTTATATACGGAAGAAATTGCCACTCCTAAAATATATTTCTCTCGCGGAAAAACATTGCAACATATATTAGTCTCAACATGGATGTCACTGAGCCTGATAGAAACGCAGGTGCATGGAATAATTATATTAAAAATAAATCGTAACTTATTATGTTTGTAAATATTAAAATTATTATAGACAGTCTATCGACATTCTATATATTCTCTTAATTTAATAACTATCTACATATAAAAACTTATGTCAAAATACAATAATATATTTACGAAATCAATAAGAAAAATTTTTCAGAATATTATTGACAAAAGAGTTGATTGAACAACTGAAATATAAGGTCAATCTGACTATAATAAAAAAAAATTTAATGATAAAATTTACAATAAGTATCTGAAATTGTCACATTAATATTGCCCTTTAAATAATAATTATTTATTTAATTTAAGTTTTACAAAATAATTTTAAAAGGCTTAATTTAATAACGATTGTGTATAATTCAACTTTACTACAATGTTTACTGTCAAATATTATAATTGTTATCATGCGTCACAACTAATGTACTACCAATAAAAATTAATCTTATTTGTCTAGATTTCGAATGGGCAACTCGACTAAATCGCATCATGTTGAACTCAA
>NW_020223582.1:0-2023 GCF_003070985.1 Temnothorax curvispinosus | reverse complement strand
ACTGTACAATTGCCGTATTTAGGCGGCTTTATGACACTGTACAAAGAGCAATTTATAAAGTTGTAAGAAAGTTGGACAATTCGGATGATCATTACAACCAACTGCTTGTCGAATTGTGCCAAAAAACTTCTGAAATAGGAAAGAAATAGAAACAGGTAATGACCTCCTACACACGGGACACGGTAACGCTTACCGCGCGGCGAAAGTTGGCTAACCAAATCTTGAGCCGACCAAATCTTGTAATGTACATGTTACCGGTAAATAGTGTAGGCATTACAAGAGTACATAATATAAGTATTGTAAGTGTTGCAGGTATATATTTATGTTTGATATAAACTCCAGTACACATTTATATAAAATATAAATGATTTATATAAACATAAATCCTAATACATTTTGTTGTAAGCTTGTTTGTGTATATTGTATAGTGATCTCGTCAATGAGATGGGGCAAAACGGCAATACCTCCAAGTTGTCTTGGTTCACTTTTCCTGTGAGCAGATACTTGAAATTGAATTTGTCGATAAGATAATGACACAGATCCATCGTAGATTGCAGTGACATTTTTAATCCTGTCGCAGTCTCTTTCGTTAAAAATTCGTCAGCCATTATATCGCCTTTATGCACACCAGATTCCCATTTTTGCAGCCACTGCAGTGAATCTTTTAATACCTGAAAAAAAGGTTTCAATTTCATAGAGGCATCGTCAAGACGAGAATATTTTAGGATATGTATAGTATGTTATCAGAAAAAAAGAAAACAATATGTGTGTGTGTGCGTGTAAATTGTAGTGCATCCCAATAAGATAAAAATTAAAAAAAAATCATCTATATTAAAGATACATTAAATGACATTGAGCTTCAACAATAGTAGTGTTAAGTTATTAATAAAACAGTTTGAAAAATGTCTGAAAATACATCCTAAAGTCCACGTTTTTTCTATTTTTACCTTGAAGTCATTAGATTGTGGTGTAAGTCCTTCATTGGGAGATTTTCGATTTAAGGCATCAAACATATCATTCATTCGTTTCACAAAAGCAATTGTCTCTTCACATCCAGCAAGCTCGTCACATTCGTGCGACTTATAAAACTTTAACCCTTGCGCTACAGAGTTATTAAAAATCTATAAATTAAAAAACATTACTGTTATCAATGTATAATAATAAGAAATGTAGATGATTCGGGTGCCCATTTTTTTCGCAGTACTATAAAAATAATACATCAGATTTTATTACATATTAATTACGCACTCTCATTTTAGATGTGCTGTCTAATTTAATATGTCTCTCGGACAATTTTGGACATGCTCTCATGTTTCCGACATGATTCCTGTCAATGTTAAACAGAATCTCAAAGTACTTCCACTCGATATAATTGGTCGTACAATTGATCTAAAAATAGTTTTCGTAGTAATTAGTATAATAGTAATTAGTATAATTAAGCGAATACGAATTCTTTTAATATAGTAAAATTCTTTCAAATGCCATTTAATCAATCAATTTACCCTTAAACGGCGTTTATTATATAAGCGATTCCGAACGTTTTTTATTAAATGGGGCGTGTCACAGAAGACAAATATTTTCCGGTCGTTATCAAGTGGATGAGTGAACCATGTCTTCATGTCATGATGACAAATTTTTATATCCAATATGGACCACATCTTTGTATTTGTTTTCGCGCCGTCCGCAATTACTCCGTGTATTTTTGCCCCAATGCTTTCTATGTATACAACTGCTTTTACTACCAATTTTGCAAGTTCTTCGCCTTTTACGGGATTTTTCGAAGCAAAAACTGCCACTGGTTGTGTATATTTGTCTGCTAGTGATTGAAACATTAGGACGAGACCATGAGTTGCTTGTTCACTCAGATCTGTAGATTGCTGTTCATCATCACCCAAATCCGTCAAACCAACGTACGTGAGATTTTTAGAACAAACAGCAACGGATTTTCGAAGATTAATTTCATCTAACAGCAACATACCATGACGTTGTAGTGGCGTTCTAGTCTCGAATTGTTTTTTTAACA
>NW_020223581.1:0-2951 GCF_003070985.1 Temnothorax curvispinosus | reverse complement strand
GGAATTTAAAATAATATGATTTATTCTTATTTAGAGAATAATTATGAATTTTGAATCATTGCCATACTCCGTACGAACTCTGAGAAAATATATATTATATACCGATAATTTCTATTTTAAAACGTTTGAATTAAGAAATTACAATATTGAGAAAGCTGCAATCTCTCTTCTCTTCGAGAGATTTAAATAAATTACAAAAATTTAAACTTCTCTGGCATTTTAAGAGATTAAACTTTTCCAGTTGAAAACCTTTTCTGTCGACATCTATTTGAGTTATTCCATGTAGGTATCACAAAATGATTAATCACCGGTTGGAAGCGTATCGTACATACCAGCGTTTCCAACGGATTGTACTCATTATCTGTGGCTGTTGGTACATGCCAACAAAATCTGGCAAAATCCGCTACTATTGGTCCGTTTGTGTGCTCTTGGGCTTGTTCATGTACGTCACGCTATGCTTGCATATAAGCTACATCCACAGACATAACTTGGTACTTATGATGAAATACATAGGCGTAGGAACATCTGCAGTTGGAGCCATTCTCAAGGTAAGAATCAGGAGGGATTTAAGTACATTTCATCACGTACACTGCGAAAAAAAATTTTTAATCAGAAAAAATATTTAGTCCGATACGTTCAACTAAAAATTTTAGTTAATTAACTAAACATTAGTTGTTTCAAAACAAATAAAGTACTATTTCTTCGCCAGTGAGTAATAAAATTAACAAACTCCTTTACTTCGACCGAACTGGCAATTTTTATTTAATAAGCACAACGCGTTTCGACCGAGATTCCGGTCCTTTTCAAGTGCGTACAATACAATTAAACGCTTGCAAAACACTTCATTATACACAATGTGGCAGCAATAAGCCTATACGAACTAAAATACAAAGAAAGTATAATAATTACTAAACTGAAGTAAAATACAAAAAATATAATACGGAGAACCGTAATATAAAAAAGAGCACCGCTTACATGTTTTGTATGTCAAATGATGATAAAAGATAGACGAGTCATATTAACAAATGTGATGTTCGGTGGTGCGTTCACATTAGATGACAACGGACGACTGAGTGAGAAACAAAGGCAGAGGTAACCGAAAGCGCTTACATTAAATTTATTATTTTGTCATATATAACGGGAAGGTTATTGGTGTCCTTCTGTAAATTAATAGTGTTGTTGTTTTTTTTTAATAAACACTATTTCGGCTATCTCTTTCTTTTTGATGTGTTTCTCGCTATGTAGAACTTTGGGATGAGACCAATTAAATTCGTGATTGCAAGTAGTTATAGTCGTTTCAACAATTTATTTAGTTTCTTTAATCAAGAATTAATTAATTTAACTAATGTTTAGATAACTAACTAAAATGTTTAGTTGAACGTATCGGACTAAATATTTTTTGAGATTAACAAATTATTTTTCTCAGTGTAGAGAAACAAGATTAGATAAATATTGTATACAATACATGGACATATATAAAATATGTCCATATGTTTCCTTTCTCTTATATAATTTCTACCATTTAAAATTTAACTATATGACAGATTTAAAATCGTAATATTAAACAGTCTCTGTGGAACATTTTTGTCTCGTGTAGAGAAGAGATATGCATGTCCGATCTTTTTTAAGGTGGGAACCTTCCTGCTTAATCGCCGATCTCTGATAAAGTATCACCGGACGCTGAATGATCTTTTCGAGGAGGAACTTGCGCGGAACGAAAAAACACGGACGATAATGCTTTCGTTCCTGCCCACAATGTGCATCTTGGCGTACACATACTCCGCCATTCTGTTGACATTAGTCTTGACGAGTGTTGTGTCTACATATTTAGTCATAATCCGTGGTCTCTGTCATCTTCGTTTAACTACGAATTACACTTTACCAATCACTAGGGGATACGGACAATTATGGCCCGTTTCCAACAATTTTTTGTATCATTTTCATCTGCTCTTCGAGACGATTGTACCGTCGCTCAGTAGCACAACGGCGGCCAGCGTTGAATGTGCCTTTGGCTTCTATGTCTATCAGTTTGCCTCGACGATGCACGCCATGACTTTCAGGCTCACAAATCCTTTGCCCACCGAGAAGTTTTCAGACGTTCTAAAAACGTGCGTGGAGAAGCATCAAAAACTAATGCAATGCCGTGACACTCTAGAGCACAATTATGGGCCTCTTGTATTTTGGCACATTGTCTCCAACGCCGTGCTTCTTTGCTCATTGATATACGAGGCGATGTCAGTACGTAGATACATGAATGCAAAATTTGACGTTCGATGTCGCAATGCTTAATCCATTGTATTATGCGTAGTTAAAGTCGGCCATGAGATAATAAATGTTACGGTTGTACAATTCGTACCGCCGTGTTACGCTAATGTCAGAATAAATTTGAATGTGTCTTGATTTATTTGGAGAACATTTGCGAGTAACACCACGAGATATCTATGACGAGAAATGTCATAGATTTCTCGTGGCCCCTTAATATAAATAAAAGTAAAGTAAAATGTTATCTAATATTTTTTGTTCCATTTTTTAAAGAATGGAAATAAAAATTGCTCTGCGCTTGCAAGACTTTTCCAATGGTACAGCATTGCTCAAATATTTTATAATGTAATATTAATTGTTAAACCTTTGGAACAGTTCTCAAGCTTTAACGTTAAGAAGTTAACCGAGTTTATGACATTCGCTTTAATAAAACTGTTACAATCGTTTATGTACTCATGGTACGGTACTGTCCTGACAAATGCGGTGAGTTTTAATGATTTGCTAAAACAATTATAATAACTCAAAATTTATCCTTTCCCATATATGTATGCATACTCTATATGTATATACATATATATGTATGTACATTCTATATATATATATATATGTATGTACACTCTATATGTATAGTATATATGTATGTATATGTTTAGAGCGAGGATTTTCGTAAAGGAATATATTTTGGCGAA
>NW_020223580.1:0-14639 GCF_003070985.1 Temnothorax curvispinosus | reverse complement strand
TAATACATATGTATATGGAATAAATTATTTCACTTTTGATTCTACAGTTTTTGAAAATATATACACCTTAATTTAGCAATGTTTTATTATCGAAGTTAACAATTCTTTTTTAATATATATCAACTATATATGTAAATATATGGTCATATATGATTATATATATTTACATATATATAATATCATTATATATGTTCATATAGAAACAAAATTCATATATAATTGCATTATATATAATCATATATATTTATATATAATTATTAATATATAATCTCTTTTTCCCGGGTTGTGCAAATGTCGGATCATCCGATAGATGGCATTCGATGAGATCCGTTTCTCGTATTGAAAATATGACAAACGATAGTATAAGAATGGTATATAAATCGTGTACGGTACAACTTACGTCATCAGTTGTATCGCACGCTAATAATAAAGTGGCACACGATTTCAAATTAAATCAATATATTTATGGTTTTATAACACTTTACATCTCTTCATAATTTTTAATTATATTTCGGCAGATCAAATTATATCTGTTCAGATCTGGCCAGATAGAGCGAATTTGCAGATCAAATTATATCTGGCTAGATCTGATGAATCAGATCTGGTCATACCCAGCGAGAAATGACCCATCGAATCGACGTCTAATTGACGTTGAAATCATCGATATTACATCATATCGAAATAATGCTTGAAATTTGAAGCTTATTTCGATGTTTGTGCTTTATGACATTTTTTAAAAGAAGAGATTATTGTGACACACATTTATCGCGCCAGACTCCAAATAGGCAAATTATGTATTTTCTGTTAAGACATCGATATTTCATCATTTCGATATCAGTTCGAAGCTATTTTGATTCGCCAGTCAAATATAATAACATTGCCATTATATAGAATGCAATATAAATAGAAAATTATATTGTATTAGCAGACATGGGTAATGTAAAGATTTTATGATTTGAGCATAATAATTACATTAATTTTTTTAGGCTTTCATTTGCATTAATTTGTTACTTTATAACTGTAAAAATCACAACAAAATTGAAATATTATAAAATATAGGTACATTCAGTACTACATTCGCTTATTTATTAAACAAGAAGTTAAATTAAGCAACTAATTAAATATTAATAATAAATATTAATACAATAAGATATTTACATTTATCTACATAGTATATACATAGAAATAAATAGTTATTCTACAACTTTTAATTTAGTTTGTATTTATATTTTAATAAAAGATAAGATATATGTATCTTTTTGCATTATATGTTGAAATAAAATTATATTTTTAAGTTTCGCTACTCATGTTATCAAATTTTCAATATTCAATAATGATCACCAAATATTCAATAATATTTGATAAAATATTAAAGACTAGATTTTTGTAATGTAATAGACGTTTAATTTTACTAGTGTATATTTAATTAATGCAAGTTAATTTTATATTTGTTATAAACCAATTTTTAGAAATGTTGTTTAAACTGCATATTTATTTACTAACAAAGGACAACAAAGAAGATAATTTTCGATATACTTTACGAATACTAGACACCACAGACGCGCGCTTCGCGCGCGCTATTTAGCTTTAACATTATGCAATTATTATTACACTATTAACTTCTTAATACACACAACTGTCAAAATATACGATGACAGCTGTAAATGAAGTAAGCGCAGCGAGAGAACCAATTGGCATCGCGGAAAAGCGGCAACAAAAAACCGAGATATGCGAGTATCGACTTAACATGTTTTTTTTTAGAAAGGATGCTATTGAACAATAAGTAGTGGAATGTGAATATATTCATTTATTTTAATGTACAATACAAGAAAAAACTTATATGTTTTCTCGCTTCTGATAATCTACTTCAATATAGGACTTATTTCACAGTCTCTGATTAACTTGATCCTCCGATTAAACTTACTCTTCATCTCTTTCTAACTGCCTTCTTAGAAAGAGACGAAGAGTGAGTTTAATCGGAGAATCATGTTAATAGGAGACGGTGAAATCGACTCATAGCTGTAGTGAGGAAATAATATTTAATATCAAGTCAAAATTGATTTATTTTGAGTCTAAAAGTCATCGAAAGTTGTGACATAAATCAATCGAAATCGATGAATATTTCAATTATTTTTCGATATATGTTTTCGACATCAATTAGATGTCGATTCGATGGGTCATTTCTCGCAGGGTATCTCAGCAGTTCTAATTTTTTTTCCCCGGGAGCATATAAGATCGCTTCTTATATAAGCATATAAGACATTATAAGAGATTTTTTCCTGGGTGTCAATTAAGATAAAATTAAATATATCTTATGCAAAATTAAAAAAAAGAGAAACTTAAAATAACATAACCCACACAGCAAAATATATCTGAGATCTAGCCAGATATCTTTATGCCTACAATTTTAAGTCAAATCTGAGATATCTTATTTTCAGATATTCACAGAATATTTGCAGGACATCATTACTCGATATCACATTATATCTTTGAAAAAGACATATCTACAACATTTGCATTCGAATATATGGTCGATTTATAGTTAGCTCTTATATTTCATAAAGATCAACTCAAATTTATTTGTAGCCAATAAAACAATCCGAGAGGACTTGGACCCCATACCGATTCTCCCCGGCAAAAACCAGACGCCGCGAAGAAACTTAGAAAATTTTCACTCGGGCGGCGCCGGAGGTAACGACCGCGGCGCGAAAGCAACACACCACGAAGGGACTTGGAAAATTTTTGCTCAGACGAGCGCTAGTAACATGCGCTGCCGCGACGTGGCTACATGCACCAGTACCTTCTCGTGAGCAAAAATTCTTACGCACTAGAATAAAAGGCGAGCCTGTGAGATATTTGGCTTTAATATTTTTCACGCAGTGCGGAGATGACAAAATGCAAAGTATTGGTATAGTATTGAAGCATAATTTTGAATTTATTGCGAATTTTTATGAAAAGAACTTCTTTTATATTTGAAGAGAACTCAGAATTGGTGACATAAAAATGAATTTCTTATGAACTCTTAAGAATCATTTCAGAACAGAGAATAAATATGGAAAAAGAATTAATTTCATAAATCGAGAATTTAAAAAGAATTCTTCTTTTCTTCTTGCTATTTGGGTTGTATGTAACATATATCTGATTTTAAATAAGGCATATAGGTATATCCAACATATATGCAGAATCAGATATCATATCTAGAGATGAAATTATCATGGCTTTTTATAATCTTGGAGATGTCTTTGAGATATTCTCATGATATCTTGCGCAATTAGATATTCCGTCATTCAGATATCCTCTAGATATCTTGGAGATATATTTTGCTGTGTGGGTTATCATGACTTTTTATAATCTTGGAGATGTCTCTGAGATATTCTCATAATATCTTGCGCAATCAGATATTCCGTCATTTAGATATCTTCTAAATATCTTGATATATTTTGCTGTGTGGGAAGCAATCAGAAGTGTCGTTTTCGGTCGAAGTGCATCTTGGTGCTTAATAATATTTCACAATATCAATTATTATTAAATACATTTTTCAGTTTTTTAAACTGCGTGCCAATATGGATTTTGTCGGACTTAAAACGCAATTGTGTAAACTAAAATTAGAAATAATATCTCATATTAATTTGATTGTCAAGTAAAAGAATATACTAGAAGAATATTTATAACAGTTATATAAACTTATGGATAGATCCGAGTATAGGTTCATATATGATTATCTTTAACCTTATATACTTTTACATGATCAGACATGATAATATACAAGCATATAAGACTATATATATGTATGGCTATATAAGGTTATACTTAAAAAGATTTTATGGGGAATATAAAAATACCCGGGAAAAAATACCTCTTATTTGTTCATATTAGTAAATATATAATTATATATAGTCAAATAAGAAATGGAAATATAGTGTTGAACAATATATTATATGACTAAACCTCTTTAAGTATAACTTTATATAGTCATATATGGTTTTATATACTAATATATTATCATGTGTGATAATGTAAAAGTATATTTATAAGGTTAAAGATAATCATATATGAATATATACTCTATAATGAATCTATCCATATAAATTTGTATAACTGTTATAAATATTCCTTTAGTATATTATTTTACTTGACAATATCAAATTATTTCTAGTTTCAGTTTACACAATTGCGTTTTAAGTCCGACAAAATCCATATTGGCACGCAGTGCCAATTTAAAAAAATTAAACATGTATTTAACCCTCAATTAGCACACCTCGGTTGGGCCATCTTAACCCTTTTAGGTCACACTTCCCGAGAATCCCGTACCGGTCACACTGGGTGAAATACACCCCCAGCGTGTTTGTACGTGTATAAAAAATTGTAGGTGACCTTAAGGAAAAAAAAATATCCTGTTGTAGTTTAAGTCTTCCTTAAAAAGACTGTATAGGTTTGATTTGCAAAAAATTAATTTAACATATGTAAAAAAATTGTTGAAAAAAAGTCGAAAAAGTGATTTTTCACAAAAACTAATGTAACTTTTTCAATTTTTAAGATATTTTAATTTTTCAAACGGTTTTTTCATCCTCAGATGACGCACTTTTCACTCATTACTGCAGTTTATGCGGCCGTTCCAAAAAGTATGTTGATTTTGAGGTATAAAGGTGCGATTTTTTGCAGAAAAAAAATGCCGAGAGAAAACTAACGGGCCGAAAAATATACCACCGACGGGGATCGATACTTGAAGGTCCCAACTACCTGTAGATGGCGGCCCTTGGGCCCATTTCCATTGGTTTACTGGGTCGTTTTCGAAGTCAAAAAAACGCTGGGGTGTATTTTACCCAGTGTGACCTAAAAAGGTTAAATGCCACACTAGTGCGCGATTTGAGATTTTGACAACTTTTAACTGTCGTATCTCAGTCATTTTTAATAAAAATTTATGTAAAATTTCCCTGGCAATCGAGTAGTGCACTTTTTTTTTAGGAAAAATTAATGATTTTTAAGTGAAAAATTGAAATATATAAAGTGCTAAACAAAAAAAAATGGTGCGAATTAGCACATGTGTGCTAATTGAGGGTTAATAATAATTGATTGTGAAATATTATTAAGCATTAAGATCCGCTTCGACCGAAAACGGCACTTCTCATTGCTTATGTTATTTTAAATTTTCTTTTTTTTTAATTTTGCATAAGATACTTAATTTTTTTAATTAACATATTAATTTTTATTAAATATTTTCGTAAACAGTGAAATTACAAGTAATAATTCGTCATCAGCATACATATGAGCAAATTACTTCCCTTAGCACTGACACAAACTGTTATATTTCTTGAACTTTTTTATTTCTTGAACTACACTTAAAAAAGTGATCTTGACAACATTATATGTCAAGGTCAAGGTTATCGAAGGGTGATCCATATCTTTGCATAATTACCAATGATTTATATAAAAATCTATATAAAAAATTTAAATCTCATAAAAAGTTGTACCAAAATAAAAATGCATGTTAAGTACATAAAAGATATTTAAAAGTATATACAATTGTTAAATAAACAATAAATCGCCCAAAAATAGATATGAAATTTCAATTAGCCAAGTATCACTGAGACGAACATAAATCTAAAAAAGGACACTTATAAAAATATTACATATGTTTAATTAATTAAAATTTAATTTTATTTCTTTGTAACTCTATTGTGATTTCATGCAATTTCTCAGATGTATAAAATGGACTTAAAATCAAAATAAAGCATTGGCGTGTCACATTTTGATATATATGTTTTTACTCTTCTTTGATATTTTGCAAATTTTAATTTTAAGTATTATCCGCAATATAATATCAATAATATATAATTTTACACAATAAAAATATTAATACAAGTTTGATAATATTTAATTATACTCGTAAACTCGATTATCAGAGCATTAATTAGATATTATTAATTAAATGTTATCAATGTTTATCTCTTATCTATTTATAATAAATATTATATACAATAATCTTTGGTGTTGGATAAATGCTATTTGGTCATGCCAAGTTTTTATGTTTTATTTTAACTAGACACCACAGACGCGCGCTTCGCGCGCGTTATTTAACTTTAACATTATGCTATTACTATTAACTTCTTGATACACACAACTATCAAAATATACGATGACAGCTGCAAATAAAGTAAGCGCAGCGAGAGAACCAATTGGCATCGCGGAAAAAAGGCAACAATAACCGCGATATATTCGAGTATCGACTTTGCACGCCTTTTTTAAGAGAGGGAACCTTTTTTTAGATGACGAGAACACTACAAACGCGCGCTATGCGTGCGCCATTTAGCTTTTTAAATATATTATTACACAAAACAAAATTTACAACAATATTTAATATTGCTACTTTTTTTTAGTAATACCACACATTAAGAAAAATTTAACGGTATATAAAAAAGGATTTTACTTTACATACCCCAAGGAGCCTTAAAGAGCGTTTTGAAGGGACGTACCCAACCCTAACCTCCAATTCATCTACTACCTTACTGTTCCCTTTTTTGGACCAACGGTTTAACGTCTCTTCCGAAAGACGGAGCCCAGTTTTCTCCGCATTTTGCACGGAAAAGCGCGGTTTTTTCGAAAAAAAACTTTTCCATGATTCATGGCTCTAGTGGACTCGAACCTGGTTCCTCAGATTACGAGTCTGGCGCTCTACCACTAGACCACACCGCCGCAAATTTAACGGTATATAATAACATGATTTTTAAATGACTTTATACAAATATTTTTATTTAAATTGATTTTATGTCTCGCAAAGATATAAATACATTTATAATAATTAATTAAAAACCTCGAAAAATAAAAGAAAGAATGTCATAAACTGTACATATAACTCGCATACGAAATTTTTAACATGCCTATTATCTTTTGATTACAAAGGTGAATTCTTAACTCCTCTCTCTCTTTCTCTCTCTCTCTCTATCACTCACTCACTCACTCACTCACTCACTCTCAGTAAATAATTTGAAAAGTGCAGAATGATTAAAATGTATAAATAATTGTAAAAATGATATATAACAATGATTAATAGATTTGAATTTGATAATTATAATTACGTAAATATTATACAATTACATAAATATTGTAGAGAATGCTTCGTTACAACAGAATTTTGAACTTATTATTACTGTGTAACATTTGCGTAATTGTGTATATGCCTGAGCAAACCTTATATGGTTTCACATTATTCACAATGTACATTTTGCTTCAATTACTAAGAGCACTCCCACTGGTGGTCTCTTCATCGCATTTACTTCCGTAATGTAGTTCTTATATAATGCCTTTATTATTATTTCTTACTTTAACTATTAATTTTATTAACAGTTAAAGAAAGAAAAATACAGAAAAACTTCTGTTCTTTTTCTTCTTCTTCTTCTTTCAAAATTTCTTTTTTTTTCTCTTATTTTTTATTGAAATTGAACTGAAAATTTCTTCTTATAGATACTCAAGTTCACTTCTTATAAAAATTATTAAAAAAGTGTCCTTTTTACTTTATTTCTTCCAACGGTAGATACCTTTTCAATTGGACTCAATTTTGTATACAATAGACAGTATGATACACCTGATATATTAATATAATCAGAAATAAAAAAGAATTAAAATTCTTTTATAATTCTTTCTTTTAAATACCTCTCCTTCTTTCCTTTTTTTCTTTCGTTATCATTTCACTTCCTTTTTTTTATCCAATCCTTTAAATCTCATCATCACGTTGTAGATCCATGTATAAGAAATAACCTTATACAGTTATTATAATGCATTTGTACAAAGAGCAGTATTAACAGTGTTTTAAAACGAAAACCACTTATTGAAAATAAAAAATAACACAAAGTATCATTTCTAAAAAATTAAAAATAAAGATTATAATAAAAACGATTTATAAAACTTATCTGAAAAACAATCTTGATACATCCAAAAGGAAAAAAAAGTCTCCGTTAATGTAGAAGTAATTTTAACTTAAATACTTATCATAAATAAAACGTTAAAATACTTAAATTAAATAATACTATAATTACTATGACATTTTCCATTTTCTGTAGCTGTTAGTAATATACTTAACCCGTCGATACACATGACACATAACTGTCAAAATATGCGAATCGTTCATGAAGTAAGCACAGCGAGAGAACCAATCGGCATCGCGGAAAAGAGGCAACATTATAACCGCAATATATTCGAGTATCGACTTTGCACGCTGGCCTTTTTTAGAGAGGGGATGATACGACTTAAAATTTATGTAAAATTATAATATAGTCACAAAAAAATAAAATAAAGTTCTATTAATTAAACACACCTAATATCTTCAAAAGTATTGTTTTTTTTTTAACATTTTGCCTCAGTCTTTAATATTTGGCTAATTAGATTGATTTTATATCTATTTTTGAGTAGTTAATTTTTTATTTAATAATGCACACATTTTTAAATAATATATTTTATGTACTTAGTGTATATTCTTTACTTTTGTAAGGTAAGATTTTTAATAATTGTTATTGATAACGTAGTTGTTAAAAACGTAAATTTCTATCTCTCTTGTGATAATCATTATTATTAATTCAATATTAATTCAAATTATATTGTATATATGTTTTATTATTCGTATTTATTATTCTGCAATTTAATTTTACAACTAAAATGTATCATACTCTACAAAATTTAAATAATGTTAAAATTTTTTGTATTTATAGCAAGAGTAACCAAATGACGGAAAATCTAAAAGGCTCGATATGAGCAAAGATTAATATTTACCATAATGATATATGTATTTAAAATATTTTTATAATACCATTGACGTATTTGTGTATTGTTAGATGATTGTGTGAATAAGTGGTTTAAATTATCAACAAAATGATGAAAATTATATTAACGAAAATTGTAATACTCGACGGAATTGTATCTTTATACAAATACGTCGATTACATTCTTATTGGCTTTTGATATTTGAAAAAAGTGTTGAAAATCGCTGATATTGCGATACTAATTGTGTGTAGAATACAAGTGGATTGCAGGTGCTTTCATGGTGAGAGTAGCTAGTCAGCTGCTGTAGCTAAAATCAATAGGGAAGGAAGTGATGTGCTGCGCTGCGTGCGTCAATGTGTTAGGAGAAAAATGCGTATTAATATGTCACATTCTTAAAAATAGGTTTCGAAACAGATTAATTTTCAATGAGTCTAATTTCTCATATGTAATTAACAAACACGTAACTAACTGTATTCTACGTCAAAACTAGTGTATACAACAGTACAGATACATATAAAAAATAACTAGATAGCATTTTATTATTTGGTTACACTGTTGCGACGTCGCATTAATCTATATTATTAATAATTAATATTACCCTTTTTATAAATTTTATTAAAAATAATTTATTGGTTTTAATTCTGTTCGGCAAGGTTCCATGTTAATTAAGAATCTTAAGCAAAAACGTTCTGGCAAACATTTAAGATAATATAATGCATAAATTAAAGGACATTGTAATTAACATGACATAATATTTATCACAATCGACTATAAAAATCACTAATTTAGACAAATTCTAAAGTGCAAGTATTTCAGTGATTCTAGGATCTGAGGACATTCGTGCTAATAACTGTTATTTTATATATGAAATTTTAAACAAAATTTGAAAATTATGTTTATGGGAAATTTAAATCTATTTATTTTATCACCTCTCATATATTAATTGTACAGGATGTTACCTAAGTAAGTACACAAACTCGAAGGAAATATTTTTTGGCTTATTTTAAGGAGAAAAGGTCCTATAAACATGTGTTCTAAACTGCTTTATTTTCAAAATACAGGGTGTCAAAAATGCACGCTCCTCTAAAAATGTTTTATTGGTACTAGAAAATGGTTCTTAATACTATATGTACGCATACCAAATTTAAATAAAATATCTTTAAATGTTTTCCAGATTTTTGAAATTTTTATTTCTCTTCACAACTTTAACACCCTGTATTTTGAAAACAAAGCATTTTAGGACACATATTTATAGGATCTTTTCTTCTTAAATCAGCCAAGAAATATCCCCTTCAAGTTTGTGTGCTTATTTAGGTAACACCTTGTATATTTTTTTTGCTAAAATCAATAACATTTTTATACTCCTAATGTCATTTCAAGATTAATTAGTAATATTTGTTTACAAGTAACAGAGATAGAATACATAATTATTCTTTATAGAAAATATGATGTTCTTTAACAAGATTATAATTTCTTACATTATATTATATTTAGATATTAAGAAACAAATAGTCGGATCTGTTTACATAGAAAAAGTTTATGAAGAATTCAAATCTAATATGCAACAGCAGGTTTAATTAATTACCTCGTCGTCGTAAATATTGTCGTGATCTGCCATCGGTGGTGCAAATCGGACGCTCCGCTGCTTTTTCTTGACCTGAAATGCGAAACGACGCGGTCTTTTGCGTTTATCCCATTCGTTGATGGTAATCTCTGCAATCGTAATTTATTTGCTTCACAATTTCGAATCTATAACAAGATCAAAAGACCTTATTTTACACCTATAAATGTCTTAACAGCTATACTCGCACTGCACGAATTTTCGATACTGAGCGACAGATCATCCCTTCCAAGAGATGCTGCAGATGTAGAGCTTGCGCATTTGACAGCGGATGCTGCGCTATACAGAGACAGGTAGAAAGGGAGGGGTGAGAAAGGGAGAGAAGAAAAGAGGGCGACAGAAGAAGAGGGAGAGAGGAAGCCAATATATAAAATTATTCTTGCACACAGCGTAAGAAATAAAGAACAACGACGATATGTGTATACACGGAATAAGTAAATATGACATTTTTGATCATCAAGCAAATGGATTTATTAATTTGCTACTTATAAATATTTGTTTATATTTTGGATTATATATCGATCACCATCAGATTTATTTCCCATAGTATAAAAATTCTAAATCATTTTTCTTGTGCTCAACGAAAGAGATATTATTAAACAATGTTCACCAATCACCGTTCTTTGAACAAATATATAGTGCTTGAGATAGTGTGCGTGAGAATAGACGCGTTCAAGTCAGAAAAGGAGCTAGCCTGCTCGCCGAGCAAATGCAAATTAAACGGTAAAAATTACTAGCTGCTTTGTCGCAGCTAGTCTAACTACGTAGTACCTACCCAGCAAAAACAACCTAGTCAAAGTGATATCAAATTGCTATCAAATTGACGAAGGGTACAATGTCAAAAGAAGTAATCAAAATAATGGCAAAATGATGGCATCATGGCTGCAAAACGTCCCATACCTTGATGATGATTATGACTGTCATTTTGACGTCATTTTGATGTCTGTTTGATATTAAAGTAAATAATTTCTTGTACAGTAATGTACATAAATGCAAAATTAAAATAAAATTAAAACTAAATTACATTAAAAAAGAGACAAAATAAAGACAGAAACATATTGCATAAAATTCTTTAATCAGATTTAAGCTTCCCAAGTAGCAAAGTGACGTCAGAAGACGACATAATGACGTCTATTTTTAGTCTTTTTTGGTCCACGACGTCATAGGCTAATAATGGACGTTTATAAGACGTCATTTCTTAGACGTCATTTTGAAGACGTCTTAAAATCGTCCAAATAACGTCTTTTTGCAACATAACTATTTTTACTTTTTAATGTTATATATAATAAAATAATAATAAAATAAAAATCAGAAAATTAATTACAATATATTTATTTCGCAATTTTATGATTAAAGCGGTGAATTTATGATATAATTAAGTGATTATAGTGTAATTAGTGGTTACATATATGCAATGTAACGTGTAAACTATTTTCCTGATCGACATATTATTCAAATTGCATGTAATAATCATTTCGATTTCGTTTTGTTTAGCGCCGGTTGCGCCCGTATTCCTATCTGCGCGCAACCCAGCGTTTCGACACTACTTTTCACGCTTGCGCTAATCTTGTTCATTGTCACGCGATCGGCGGTCGTCTCACTGTTGCCGCGATCGAGAAGATCGGCTCGTGCCGGCAGAGATTTATTAACTGTGCTCACGATGAACTCTCGTTCATTATAGTTTACGCGGATGTCTCTCGTTTCATAACCTCATTTCTTTTGTGTCGCCTCATGTTTCAGTCACTCGTGCCGTGCGGTAGTACAGAAAGTTCGTCCGGTTACACGAGTTAACGTTGTCGTGATTGTATCATAAAAGCACGTGGCGGTTATCGTCAGTGTGCATAGCTCGACTGTTAATTGCAGTCCCGCGTTTATGCCGTTTATGGTGTTCTCTGTGGCATTTCTTTGTGTGTGCTCATCGAGTTTTCTCGACACGATGAGACGTGTTTGTGCAAGTGCGCTTTGTACAGTGCGTTAAAGACATTCAAGGACAGAACTGCATTATACAGCGTAGAAGATATTGTTCTATCTAGTTTTTTGGCACCTTCATTTCAACTTTTCGTGAATTCAATCTGCTCGGATACCTAACATTACCAAAATTTAACAACCTTACACATGCATTACAGTTATTTTTACCCGGCAGTAATATAATTTATAAGTAAGTAATTTAAATAATTTTTTATTGTAAAGTTTATATGTATATTATTGCAACTAATTTTGTGTGTAAAACTTTTTCTCGTGTCTTAATTTTTAACAGATTATACTCATTATTATATGTCATAATTATGTTCCACGCTCAGCATTAGGATGAGACAATAAACCGAGCAATAAATTGTACATTTCAATTAAGTTGATTAATAAAAATAAAAATAGATAGATATGTAAAAACAAAAATAGATGTATCAGTTTATTGTTAATGTCGATAAAAAATTATCGATATTATCAGTAAATTAAATTTAAAAAAAAACAGCGAGGAGAATAAACTTATTTTCAATTTGTAAATGTATTTAACTTTTTATAACAGAACTAATTCGTACTGATCAAAGGTATATTTAAATCTTGCGATTTCTTTAGATTATTCGAGGAATTCCGGGATGTACGGTTACAAAACCTTCGGACTATTGCGACTCTCGGCGTGGGTGGTTTCGGAAGAGTTGAATTAGTTCAAATTGCCGGAGACAGCACACGATCCTTCGCTCTGAAGCAAATAAAGAAGGCACAGATTGTCGAGACGCGACAGCAACAGCACATTACGTGAGAAAAAAGGATCATGAGCGAAGCGGATTGCGATTTTGTAGTCAAACTTTTTAAGACTTTTAAAGATCGAAAGTACCTCTACATGCTGATGGAAGCTTGCTTGGGTGGCGAGTCATGGACCGTTCTCAGGGACAAGCGACATTTCGACGATGGTACTACGCGCTTTTATACTAACTGCATGCGTTGTGGAAGCATTCGATTATCTGTACTCCAGAAACATCATCTATAGAGATCTTAAACCGGAAAACTTACTTTTAAATAATAAAGGGTAAGAATACATTCATCTGTATAATAATGATGTATTATTTCAAAAAAATTAAGGAATTTTTATGGACATATTAAGATATTATTATTTTCAATACATCGAAAAACAGATGCTCCGTAGTACTTAGCAGATGGATTTAGATTTCATTGTATTATTATTATTTTTTTTAGATATGTTAAACTTGTGGATTTCGGTTTTGCCAAACGGTTGGATAACGGAAGGAAGACGTGGACTTTTTGTGGTATACCAGAATACGTGGCACCGAAAGTCATTCTAAATAAAGATCATGACATAAGCGCCGATTATTTATTGGTCCTTTGGCGTTCTCATATTCGAATTACTTACGGGTACGCCTCCTTTTACCGGCGCTGATCCAATGAAGACGTATAACATTATCTTAAAAGGAATCGACGCCATAGAATTTCCCAGATCCATCACGCGTAACGCAATGGCGCTCATCAAAAAGCTTTGCAGGTAAATTATGATACGCTTTTACGTATTAGAATATTTCATATATATTCTTGGGTAAATATTTATAGCATAACAACATGTTTGTTGACTGCAATACGAATGTTAAACATTCAAATTTCTCGAACAATAAAAAATTGCTCTATGTGTTTTCAAGGATAATCCGGCAGAACGTCTTGGATATCAAAGAGGCGACATCAATGAAATACAGAAACACAAGTAAATATATTTCTTAGCATTTTAAGGATATAAAAGAATATCATAATGATTTATTTTTATGAATCCATTACAGATGGTTTGATTGGGTTTAATTGGAAAGGTCTGAAAACGAGAACTCTGGACCCCCCAATACTACCCCGAGTTCAAGGCTCTACAGACACGGCGAATTTCGACGCTTATCCAGCTGATTCCGATCCACCGCTACCCGACGATATTTCCGGTTGGAATAATGACTTTTAACACAAAAAGTTTAAGGGACTTCTATTTAATATTCGCGTTTTTACTAGCAGAAAATTGTAATAGGATGTAATGATCTCTCGATCATACGAGATAATTGGTGACACCTGCATTTATTTATACTTTTCTCGTACTACGTGATATACAGATTATAGTCGCATGTTATCATGTTTTTACATTTTTTTTTGTCATATCTCGCAGTATAATCGTGATTCGAACGAAGGAAACTGCATTGTGATAAAATTTAGAATTTTTATGAATTTTGGATGACATATATATATATATATATATATATATATATATATATATATATATATA
>NW_020223579.1:0-9706 GCF_003070985.1 Temnothorax curvispinosus | reverse complement strand
GTTACGTGATTTCGTGATGTAATTTCATGACGTGATTTCGTGACGTGATTTTTTTCAGTAGGGAAGGCTCCTGGGTAGTCATTGCAGCCATATTGAATTCTTGCTATCGAGGCGAGAAATAACATCCTATTTTGTCGTCCGTTTTATTCTGAAATAAAAAGACATTTCAATAAAAAATTGCTATAGATCGTACCTCTTGGTCAATTTTACGAGTTTCACGAATACGTTAAACGTTATAGCACAAGTACAGAGCGAATAATAAAGAAATTAAACGGACGACAAAATAAGGTTGTCAACATGTCACAGAGCAGAATTTTCCATTGGAGAGAGTTCTTATTTCTACCGCGACGGTACATCGCCACCGTCAACACGGAGTTCTCGGCTCAGGGACCAGGAACTTTAAGGAAATTATACAGAAATAGGGAAAAGATAGAAGATGAGAAAAGATAGGTGAGAGTAGTAGTGATAAATAATGACGAGTTTTAGCGTGAGGAAGTTCCTGTCAAAATTTTGTTAGTTCTGGTGTGGTTGACTGGCGATGTGCGGATGGATGAATGTGTTAAGGAACTTATTGTAAACCAAGTCCAGCCGAGTAACTTGGCAGCAGCCGAAGTTAAATAAATATTATTATTTATTGTTAATATTCTTCAAAAACTGATAAAATTGAGTTAAAAGCGCCGCTATATTGGGGATCCGCCATTATAAATTTTTTAAATTTGACTCCAGATTTATAGTCATCGACCCAAAAAACATGAGTGTATCAAGTTTAATGCAAATTCGTTGAAAATTGGCAGAGCTGTTTATGGTGCTCATATATGAGTCATTACCAATTGTGGCACGGATTTCTTTCGCCCATATATGAGTTACCAGTGAACTGGTTAAGCCCTAAGAAATTGACCAATCACAGTCGAATGTGAGAAAAATAATCGACTGTGATTGGTCAATTTTTTAAAACTTATACGGCTTAAATAAGCGGTTGTGGCCTGCATAAATCAGTTTTTAGAGCAGCTGCTCGAAGTGTCGTCCCCCATGCTCCCATGATCTTTGGACATAATAGCGCCGAACCATGGACCGGCGAATTCTGGCGAACACGTTGAGATCGTTCTTGATTTCATCTTGCTCAGAACCTTTTGCCGCTGACATTCCTGATGTTATAGCGATGTAACAATGCGTTTGCGACCCCGGATCCATTTGCAAAAAATGATCCTTATGGTACCCCAATAATCTCGGAAAGTTTGTCGGAAAGTTTGTGTGTTGTTGAATTTCCGAACATCCTGTATACAGTGTGCCGTTTTATTTGCCCCAGCCAAATATCTCGAAAAATATGGAAGATACGGAAAAACGTTTCAGACAAAAGTTGTTTGGTTTGAAGAGGGACATATGATTTCGATGTGACTCATGTTGTAAATGTCATCGTTTTAAAGAAATTTTAAAGGCGACTAATTTCTTAAATGGAATTTGGTTTTTTCTTTGAGATAAAAGTTGTAGATCTCTTCGAGTTTTCAAAACACTATAATAAAGTTCTCTTTTGTTAAGAATTTCCTAAAATATTTTAAATTTTGTCATGATATTTTTAATATAAAATATAAAATATCTCGTAAAATATTCACTTTTCGATGACTTTATCTTGATATTTTTATACAAAGAATAATGAAAGAAAGCGAATAATGTACAATAATAATTTTTACACCGAAAGTATATTCGTAATTCGCCAACGTATAATAAACATTAGACGTTCATTTCATCGAAATAATATTGATTATAAAATAAATTTAATAATTTAATTTAATTTAAATTGTTTGAAAATGAGATGCTTATATATATAAGTATCAAAGATTATTAACGTCTTGACGATCAATCGGACCAAAACCAATGGTCGAATCGTCACGATGATTATTTGACAATATGTAGTCGATGAAATAAACGTCTAATAATTTTTAATAATAATTTTTTCAGTCGATCGCTGTCTTTCGATTCGGAACGACGTGTCACCTGTCTGTTCCGTTCGCATTATGATTACGGCTCTCTGGATTGCGACTCTTTTTAAAAAAGAATTTTTGACAAAGTTACTAGAACTGCAAGAACCTTACGTGTGGCTAAAATAATTCGTGAACATGATGAGATAGAAATCTCTTGATAAGGACACAAAACCAGTGTCGAAACGTAAGTTAATGTAAGAATCTTCGATATTAAAGTCAGTTTGGTAAAAAAATATATTACTTTTGTTAATAATTTTTACATTTGCAATTTTGCAAAATTGAATGCGTCTACAAAATCAATCAAATTTGTTAAAAATTTTTTGTTTTTTTTTTTACAATTGATTTTTTTTATTATTTAATGTATAAAAGTATCACGGTAAAGTCATCAAGAAGTGAATACTTTTCGAGATATTTTATATTTTATGTTAAAAATATTACGACAAAATTTAAAATGTCTCAGAAAATTCTTAACGAAAAAGAGCTTTATTATAGTACTATCTGGTTACCCGGGCTTTGCCCCGGAGGACATGTGTAATAATACACGCAAATAATTTCACTCAATAGTCTCTCTCTCTCCCTCTCCCTCTCCCTCTCCGAGATTCGGTCAATTATTTCGCGTAAGAATTAAAAAAATTAGAAAAATCGGTTTCCAGAAGATCGGTAACGAAAAACTATACACTCATAGCACTCGCCGGAAAATTCTACCCCTATTTTATATGGTTGTAATACAAAATCTGTCCAGCTGTTCTTGAGTTATAAATGGTGTAACTAACCCGACTTTGTTTTATTTATATATATAGATTTTGAAAACGTCTTGATGAGATCTATAACCGTTATTTCAAGGAAAAAATCAAGTTTTATTTAAGAAATTAATTGTCTTTAAAATTTCTTCAAAACGACGACATTTACGGCATAACTCACATTGAAATCATATGTCTCCCTTCAAACCAAACAACTTTGAAACGTTTTTCCGTCTGAAACGTCTGAAACGTTTTTCCGTATCTTTCATATTTTTCGAGATATTTGCTTGGAGCATTTAAAATAGCACTCTGCATATACATATAGGATAGCTTCTATTGTTAGTGGGTATAGTTATTGTAATATTTACTAACAATTGGTTGATTGATATATGTATAATTGAATCCTTATTATTAGGTCTGGCAATTACACACATTATGTCCTTGAGCTTCTTTGCATTCGGTGATATCCATCATTTTTTTGCGCTTGGTCTTCGGGTTTAGACGCAGATGTGTAATCTCTATTGAAAACTGAGTTAATTCAAAATTGATTTTTTTAGAAAAACAAAGGGCAGGAGAGTTCTAGTGAGGAAGAGGACGATGAGGAACCTAAAACGAGTGGAGCTAATAGGTCAAAGAATAGCGCTACAGATAGCGACAGTGAGTCGGAATCAGAATCGGAAACAGAGGTATGTATGGCCTGGTTTACACCGATCTCTTGATACGTGTATCAAATAGTATATTTGAACTGATCAGCCAATAATCAGACTTATTTACTAGTTATTTACTATTTAATACGCGTATCAAGTGATCGGTGTAAACTAGGCCGATGTGTATGCGTGCGTGAGATTAAAAAAAATCTTTTCTGCACAGTTACATATTTTATAAATAAAGTGTTACATGTTTTAATTTTTTATTAATTATTACTCTGTTCTTCTGCAGGGAGGAAAGGCAAAAGGTGTAGAAAATTTAATTCAAGTAGAAAATCCAAACAGGGTACAAAAAAAAACTAAAAAATTGTCTCAATTGAATCAGTCATTAGACACTGCAAAACCAGAACTGTCTCGAAGAGAACGGTACGTGTGCAATTGTTTTGATTGTAATCCATAATTTTTAAATAAAATAGTATAAGGACCCTTGAAATTGAAATAACTGAAGTAAAGGCTATAAGGGGTCAGACGCAGATCTCCGTGCGTAACATCAGAATTACTGATTTATTGGTTGTTGTGATTTACATCAATTTTGGCTCAACTTTGAGCCATCTTCAGCGGTATAAATTAAAATAAATTAAACGTTCTCCATACTACATTGGTGAGCTTACTGATTTGAAGTTTCAGAAATTATGTTGGAAAAATAGACCAATTGATCCATATCTGTAAAAGTTGTTACATTAATGCTGCGAAAAAGTTTGAGCCTTCGCTACTATTTTGTGCAAAAGCACATGCAGGTTGATAGGATAAGCAGTATTGCGTGCAGCGAGAAATGGCGCAGCGATCGAACAAAGACAGATTACTATAGTTAAACAAGGACAGATATAGAGAAAACAGGATTAGAAATGTTTACATTATCGACATCGAGGAAGTTCGGCCTTCGCTTTAGGATCCCCTAAGTCTCTTCGTAGAGAGTATTTTTATCTACCATAATTTATATTCATTTTGTGTATGGCATTGAATTCCACGTTTTTTAGACTGATTGGTTAGTTTTTTTAAAGGTTTTCTTCTTTTAGTTATTAATATCGCAGCATTAATGTAACAACTTTTACAGATATGGATCAATTGGTCTGTTTTTCGTACATAGTTTCTGAAACTTCGAATCAGTAACCTCACCAATGTAGTATGGAGAACGTTTAATTTATTTTATTTTATACCGCTGAAGATGGCTCAAAGTTGAGCCGAAACGTACGTATAACGGATTGATGTAAATTACAACAACCAATAAATCATTAATTTTGATGTTACGCACGGAGATCTACGTCTGACCCTCATAGCCTTTACTTCCCTTATTTTATAATTTTTTAATAATATATTTTGAAGATACACTGCTGGTTAAAACGCCATTAATTGAAAATGTCTGCTATATGAAATATAAAATCAAACTTGTGCATTATTATAAGTGCATTATTATATGTGTATAATTATATGTATAAGTTTATCTTCAGAACTAATGAAATGATTCCGCATAGCATCTGAAAACAAACTTAAAATTACGATCTTAAATATAAGATTCGACTATGAATACTGTTCTGGTAGTGGTCGTACTACTTATTGGCTGCGTTCAGCCGAACCTCTGCTTAGCGAAGCGAAAGGTTAAAGATTACGCAATAAGTTAAGTTTGTTTACACGTTTTCAAACTTAGGTTAGTTATAAGAACATACAGCCGCTAATTATTGCCGCTTGCATGATAATAGGTATGTTCTTCTTAAGTTGCTGCATAATTAAAAACGATTAAATGAAAGAGTGATAATGTATCTTCAAGAAACAAAATATACCAGTTAGGCCAGTCATATTAGACTAATTTCAGGGGTTAACCTTCCAATTAATCTTCCCAGGTTGCAACCACCATGAATCGCTTTGATTTGAGGTGTTATAATTGGGATTTATTTTGCTTCGCGAAATTAATGGGGAATACAAAGTTATTAACAATATTATAAATAAAAAATGCGATTTTTTTATTTTTTCTCAAATATCTCGAAAACTAAGCAAGATAGGTAACAAACTATACGTACCTTTTTTGTAGAGCGTAAAATTATCTGCAATAATGATCTGAACTACATTTATCGTCAATTAATCTGACAAAAACTATGGTCGAATTGTCACGGCATTAGCCAAACGTTGTCGAATATAAAAATAGAGTCTTTCTCGTTTATTAATTATTGGCGAAACAAATACATATGATTTTCTGTTATTATACAACGTTGACCTAAAAATCGATGTTTCCATCTTAGTAAGATCTGTTATTGCGATGAATATTACCACATGCCTCGGTGGTCGAATTGGTACGACGCCCTACACGGAATGAGCGAGGTTCCAGGTTCGAACCCTGGCTGAGGTAATATTTTTTGCAATAAATTTAATTATTTAAATTTAATTAAATGAGATGCTTATACATAAGTATCAAACATTACTTCAACTTAAAAAGACCAAAACCAAAACTATGGTCGAATTGTCACGACATTAGCCAAACGTTGTCGAATATAAAAATAGAGTCTTTCTCATTTATCGTCAAGTCAGTCGTTTAGCTTGCACCACGGTCGTGGTATTCACGACCGTGGCTTACACGCGCCGTCAAACTCCGAAGCTTGGATCTCGAAAACCCTCAATTTCGTTGTTTTTTTAATGTTACACCGGTGATTTTTTCCGTCACTTAAAATCGAATTAAAAATCCACAAAAAAATCACACATTATCTGAGAACTACAAAGAATACTTTTCATGGTACAACCGATTTTTTAGACCCTTTTTGTTTAGTTTGTAGCTATGTAAGCAAAAAAATTTTGACTTTTTGGAATAATCTTTGTTTTTCGCTGTTTTCAGACCTTAGAATTCATTTGAGACAAATTTTATCATATGCATTTTGTTGTGGACGAAATTTGCAACAAAAAAGGAGCCTTGTATTGGGTTGGCAAATAAGTTCGTTCGGTTTTTTGACTGGTTTTGAATGGAAAAAACCGAACGAACTTATTTGCCAACCCAATATTTTTCTCGTACGACGAACGCTGATTTTTTTATTGACGCGCAAAGTTATCCAATATTGCACACAGGTCGGCTAACGCTTGTTTTACACTGAAATAATTATTTTCCATGTGCAAGCTAAACGACTGACTTGACGATAAATGTTGTTCAGATTATTATTGTAGATAATTTTACGCTCTATAAAAAAGGTACGTATAGTTTGTTACTCTATCTTGCTTAGTTTTCGAGATATTTGAGAAAAAATGGAAAAAATCGCGTTTTTTATTTATAATATTGTTAATAACTTTTTATTCCCTGTTAATTTCGCGAAGCAAAATAAATTCCACTTATAGCACCTCAAATCAAAGCGATTCATGGTGGTTGCAACCTGGGAAGATTAATTGAAAGGTTCGATGTCTAATATGACTGGCCTAATTATAAACAATTTTGAACTGTTGCATTGACTTCAAATAAATGTTAGAGTAGCATATTTAAAAGATATATGTCGTGTAATGTTTTCAAAATATTGTAACATTAAAACAAATTATATTACGAAATAATATTTAAAAAATATCTATATATTATTAAAAATACTTTTAAATATCACTAAAAAACGTTAAAAAATTTACGTAAAATTAGTATTTCTAAATGTTACTTTAATGCTTGCTTACTGGGGTTATAATTTTTTCTACATAGACGAAAAATTCTTCTATCTATCTTCTAAGATAATTCATAGCTCAGTTTTATGAAAGAAGCTTTATGACCGTAATCCTTTTTTTTTTTTTATTTAAACAATGCTATGTTATAACTATAATTGTGCTAAATATAATATATGTATAATATACATATATTTACTTTTAAATTAAGAAAAAAAAATTGAGTACGACATGACTTGGACAGAGCAGTGTTTTATTGGAACATATTTAAATTTTATGTGGTCTCTTTTGAGTTGGCAGTGTATATCCATCTTGTAATGTATATCATATGCAGTGTATATCATATCTTGTATCACTTGTCTCGTCCTCATTATTGATACAAAATTTATGTAATTTTAAAATTCAGAGAACAACTGGAAAAACAAAAAGCCTATGCAAATTATCAAAAATTACACGCGGCTGGTAAAACAGATGAAGCTCGAGCAGATCTGGCGCGATTAGCTATAATTAAGCAACAACGAGAGGAGGCTGCGAAACGACGGGAGGAAGAGAAGAAACAAAAGGAGATGGCACAACAGAAGAAAACCGAGCTAACGCAGAAGGCGCTCGGGAAAAAGTCTTAGAACGTTTCGATGAAATTACATGACTAATTGATCGCTACAATATTAATCCGGAGATTGTTCCGATTCTCAATCTCAATGAAATTTGGTAAATCGGCCCACATGTTTGCTATATGCGTTTTATGATATATTAATATCATTGTTTATATAAATACAATGAATTAAATACACCTTTATAAGTGTCTGTCAGTTTTATTAATTGACCTGCTGAGCAAATCATATTTGAATTTTTAGATATTAAGATATTTACAATGAGGTGAATAGTTTTTCAATATACAATGGATTAGTCTATATTCTTCTATATAATTTTTATCTTATTGAGATATAGGTTCTCGAAACGGGTTATTATTGGTTGCATCCAGCTTACTGACAAGGGGAGGGCGCGAGGACCGGAAATGGATTTGAACAAAACTTAATTCTACAATAGCCCTTTACTAGCACTAAAACATAATAAAGTGCACGCAATATCTGGAATGAAAAATGCAATTTGATCATTGCCTTCAAATTGTATATAACATTTAAAGCAATAAGTAATAACTATTATTCGATAATAATAGTTATTATTATATAGAAGTTAATTAAAAACATTTTTTAAAGATAAAGTAAGCATTTCCCTTTATTTTATTTTTTATTTTTTGTTAGAATCATTAAATTTGTTTAAATAAAAAAGTTTTGCTTAAATTTAACTTTTTTAATCTTATTTCTGCTGAAAGGGTAAAAAATTGCAAAAAGGACGGAAATTGAATGCAAGCCGGCAGCGTAGTAGTCAAGCGTTTTTTAACGAGAATAATTTATTATTCCTATAAATCTAATAGTAATATCTACATTTGTAGTTCCTGCCTTAATCTAGCTTAACCTACTTTATCAATTATGTATAAGTTGAACTTTTGGACATCTTTGTATATCTATCCTATGAGATATAAGTTGTACGAAAAACAGAAAAATCTATTTGTCAAATGAAAGTCAAGCGTCATAGCTGTTGTACTGCGTCACTTCGACGGAAATCTCTGTTAGCAAACCGGTAAACATGCGTCGCTTATTTTTCAAGATCGTTTTTCTCGAAAACGGCTGAGCGCTGCGCGCTAGCACTTCTTATATTTAGTGCTAATGAAGCCATGAAGGACTAGTATAGGCTGCGTTCAGCCGATACTCCGCTAGCCTAGCAATCGTGAGCAGTCGCTCGTTTTCGCTCATTTCCTCTCCTTTTAATCCATTGAGTCAAAGGAGAGGAAACGAGCGACTGCTCACGATTGCTAGGCCGATTGCCGGAGTATCGGCTGAACGCACCCATAGAAATAATTAAGTTTCGTTCAAATTCGTTTCCCGATACTTGCGTCCTTCCTTTGTAAGCAGCTATTTGTTAGCACTCAGTAAGTGGCTTTTCGTATGCTAGATGTATGGTCACAGTTTCCAATTGTGTCATTTATTATGACATATTACTTGATATAAGAATATTAATAAGTAAATATTAAAAAAGAGATATTTTGTGTGATACATTGCTCGAAATAGTATCATATATAATAATGGATCGACAAATGCAAATAGGATTTATAAATACACATAATTATAAGATATTTTATATATAAATTAAATTACAGTCAATTTTTATATGGTATTTATGTGGTATTTTTATATTTAAAAAAATTAAATAGATATGTAGGATAGATTCTTATTTTTCTTATTTTTCTTTTGGTTTGATTGTGATTTTTCTTATTTTGATTATTATTCTTTTATTTCGTAAGTTGTGTTAATTAGAATTATTAGTTGTGGTAAATAGTTAGCCTACTTTCCCGCTGAGCAAAAGAATGTGTCAGTAGTCGCGGAAACGGCCGTAGTGTGGCGTAGCGAATGTGTGTGCGTGAAGAGCGTGCGTGCGGGCAGATCGCGCGTAGCTAGCGAGGTGTGCGGATCGAGCAAAGCGTGATTGAGTCAAGTTCTTCTGTCCTCGTATATACTCTTAAAGAAATACATTTTTTATTTACTATCAACTGTGGGAAAGGTAAATCTGAAGAATAGTGGCCTCCTCACCGATTTCGTTCAACTTG
>NW_020223578.1:3309-13981 GCF_003070985.1 Temnothorax curvispinosus | reverse complement strand
CCTTCCTTTTTAAAGATCTCCTCGGCATCAGCTCCCTGCCGTCAATATACATATATTTCACTATCACTATCTATCACGCGGCGATGCTCACGACTGTCACTATCTATTTCTAGGTTATCGCTGTATTCCAGATTCCAGCATAGATCGGTCTTTCTTAAAACAGCTTCATGCATCTGTGATTGAGAAAGAAATCTGATAAGCTCTGTATACCAGCCCATATATATATAAAATATATGATTACAAAAATAAATATAATTTACTGTTCTGTATCAAAAATCTATAGTTATACTGTAACGTATACCTTAGATTAGATTTGTGTACGAGCAAGCAATAAATATTGAAACATTATAAATGACGTTAAAAGATATTAATATGTAAAATATAATTTACATATATTTATTTATTTAGTAATAATAAGATGTATATTATATAAAATCCTATTAACCTTGCGAAACACCACGCGAGCACACGTCATTGCGTTAAAAGATATTACAATGTAAAATATAATTTATATATATTTATTTACCACAATATTACCCACATACATTATATATAATAAATAAATAATCCTACTAATCTCGCAAAACACCACGCGAACACACGTCACGTCACATCACGCGATATACACCACACGCGAAACTCGCCGCCCGCGATCTCGATCGCCGTCAATCACAATTCAATTCGGAATTAAATGATTGTATTTTTAATGATGAGAGATCACATCAATATTAACTTCGCGATACGACGCGGGACGATTAACCTCGCGACACGACGCGAGCTGTCACATCACGATTCCGTGACACTCACGACACACACGCACGAAACTCGCCGACCAAACTCGCCGCGATCTCGATCGCCGGCTTCGGCTGACCAATCACGCACGCGGAAAAGCGGCAACACTACGTGCGAGATATTCGACTCGCAAAGCTCACTTCTCGGTCCAAATGGATTTTTTTATTATGGACTAGAACAACACAGGCGCGCGCTACGCGCGCGCTTTTATTTTATTTCACGAATAGAACGACACAGGCGCGCGCTACGCGCGCGCATTTATCTTATTTCACGAATATACAACTATACATTTTTTATATTTTTATTAGAAGTGAAAAGGTAAGTCGCTAATATCGACATAGGTCCTCTAAAGCGACACCTCCTTATTTCTCGAAAACTAAACACCGCACTTTATTAATGCTGATGAGGACATAATTTACTTATATAATTAAAAACGTAAAAACCCTTACTTTTTTTTTACACATTTATTGATTTTTATATATAAAATATGCTAAAAACGAATCATTCAAAAGCAATTATTAAAAATAAAATTTAACCAAATCTCTTTTACTAATTGTACAGTTTAAATAATAATAAATATATTATTGATAATATTAGATTATTTTACATGTTTGTGTAACGTCCTAAAACTATTTAAATTTTTCTTTTTGTTTTATTCTTTTCATATATATAATGCAGTTTTATATTTAAATATAAAATTGAGATGCAACGTAAACTGGCATACTTATTGATAAAACAAATTATAAGGTAGTAAAAATCAAATAGGATAGAATAAAAAACACAGCACAAGAAGATCTTGCTGCAAAATTATGAGATAAATTTACTGGTATGCTATCGGCATACTGCCAACATTTTGCTATGTGAGGTAAAGCAATTGTGAAGCAACACACAGTAACAGACTACGAAGGTAGAAAACGAAAGGTTTCAAGTTTAAATCCTGATCGGCTCTGTCAATTTTTCCGTTTACCCCTCTCGCTGTCCAAAATTTTCATCCGCATCTTTTCTCCACCCTCACTACACTCCTTGTTTTCTCGTATATTTCCATGATTCTCTTTCCCAATCTCTCACTCACCCCTAGTTCTTTCAGACATCTTCCCAAAACCCTTCTATCCACTGAATCAAATGCTGCCCTTGGATCTACAAAAGCAACCACTACCTTCTTTTTTCTCTTTAATCGCTTCCCTATCGCATAATTCAGTGTGTAAATGTTGTCCACCACTCCTCTCCTCTTCCTAAACCCTGCTTAGCTTTCTGGGATCATCCCCTTCTCCACCATCTCTTCCCTCAACCTATTTGCTAATATCGACGCGTCCCTCTATGCTCACTCACCTCTTTTGCCCCTCTTTTTCACTATCGGGACGACTACTCCGTCCTTCCACGCCTCTGGAAAATTCTCTCCTTTCCATACTCTCCCATAACGCCTTTCTTAAACCACTTCCCCCATAACTCCACACTTTATTTCCTATCTCGTCCTTTTCCGCCGCTTTACCTTTTTTTAGCCCTTTTAGCACTCTCTCTACTTCCTCCCATCCTATCTCCTTTTCTTTCTCCACTTCCCCCTCCGACCCCTGCTCTCTCTCCTCTCCTTCTCCTAGCCTTTGCTTGTATTCCGTTCCTTCTAAAATCTCCCTAAAATATTTATCCCACTCCTCTAATGTTATCTCCTTATTAATTTCTACCCTTCTTCTCCTTTCCTTGTTTACTACTTCCCACACCTGCTTCTCTGTTCTCGCCTCTTTTGCCTCTTTCAGCAGATTTCTCTTTTTTCTTCCTTTTTCCTCACACATTTCCTTATACTTCTTTCTTCTCTTATAATCTTCTTTGTGTTTTCTTCCTCTTTTCCAGTCTCTCAATAATTTTTCTATCTCCTCCCTCTTCTTCCTACAGTCCCCATCCCACCATACTCCTTTTTCTTCTGCCCCTCTTTTTACTCTTCTCACCCTTACTTCCATATCTTAATTTTTTTGGTCAACTTTTCGACCTCTTTATCTATTGCCCCCTACCTATTTCTACCTCCTCCGTCCTTCTTCAAAACTCTTTTCTTGCCTCTTCCGACTAATCCGTCTTTTCCACCCACCTCTCTTCCTCCGCTATTGTCCCTCTTCTCTCACCACCACCCCCTTTGTTCAACCGTACTGCTACTGATTTGTGATCCGAATCTACCTCACACTCCACCTGTAATCTTGTCACTATTTCCCAAGTTTTTCTATCTCCTATTGCGTAATTGATCACTATTTCCCCCCTTCCTCTTGTAAAAGTCGCCTCCCCCTCTTCACCTCCCTCCTTTGCTCCAATCATAATTTCCCACCCTTCCTCTTCCACCCATCTAATCAGCCCTTCCTCCTACCTATTTATCATTTTATCTTTCGATTTTCTTTCAGCTCACTCTTCTCCATCCTCCAGCGCTCCTTTCTCCCCTGTTCTCGCAATGAAATCGCCTTCACTATCCATCTCTCCTCTCTCCCTTCCTCCTCTTTTACCGATTTTATCTTACCCACCATCTTGTCCAAGTTGCGCTTACGTAAACTGTTGCCAATCTCCATTTCTCTTTCTTCCATCTTACTTCTCTAATCATTAAACCCTCCTCCTCCACCCATTCTTCTTCCTTTTCTAACCCTTCTCTGACTTCCATCATTATTCCACCTATTGCTTTTCCTTTTCTTCCAACTCTTTCTTTCTTTGCACCCTGTATACTCCAGAACTTTGTTGGCACCCTATTCTTCATCTTCTCCCATTCCTCTCGTTCCAGCCACGTCTCCATCAACCCCGACATTCCACTCTTTTATCCTTTCCCAAAACTCTTCCTGTTTTTCCTTCACTCCCGCTACATTCCAAAAATTTATCTTTAGGCTGCCTTTCTGTTCCTTCCTTTTTTTCCTCCCTCTTTAATTTTTTTCTTCCCCCTTCTCTTTTTCTCACCTCTTTTTCCTCTCTTTCACTCCTTTTTACTTTCCCCACTTTACTCTCTCTGACTCCTTTCCCCCCTCCCCTCAGCCTCACCACACTCCCTTTTTTCCTACTCTCCCTCTCCTCTCTTTTCTCTCCACTCTACCCTCCCATCGTTTTTCCTCTCTTCTCACTATCCTCCCTTTTCATTTTTTTGTCTCCCTCTTTTCTACTCTTTCCCTCTTCCTCTGTTCCTTTTTCTTCCCCCCCCTCCTTCTTCTTGTTCCTCTTTCTCATTTTCCCATCCATCTGTCAGGACTTCTTTCTCCTCATCCCAACTCCACCACTTCCCCTCTATCCAAATTTTTCCGTACTTTACCCAAGCTCTCCTTCTATCCTTTCTCTCCTTCTCAGTTATCCTCTCCAGGCTCCATTACATTTTTCTTTCCTTCAAGGTCATGTCATCCTCTATTCTTTCCATCCTCCCTTTCCACACATTCTTTCTCTGCGTTACCTCTCTTTTTCTTACTCTATCTTTTAACCTAACTAAAACAATCTTCTTTTCTTTCCCCGTTTTTCTTCCTACCTCTTTTACCTCTTCTATTCCTCTCTCATCTAGCCTTATCTCTAGCCATAGCTTCTTTACCGCTTCCTTTAGCCTTCCCTTCACCAACTCCACCCTTTTCACTACTACATTGTTCCTCCTTCTGTCTCTCTCTTCTAACTCTCTCCACCTTTCTAGCTCTCTTACCTTCGCTTCCATTGCTTTATCTCTTCTTCCCCCTTATCTCCCTTATCTCCCACTTTTCTTCCTCTTTCATTTCTCCCTGCTCTTCCTTTCTCTCATCTCTCCATCTCTTAATTAATATATTTAAATTTATATATTAGTTAACTTCTTTATATACACTACCGCTCATTAATTTCAATATACCCCTATATTTGTTAATTTCTCTGTAAAGGATGAACATGATACATATATTTTGTACAGAAATGAATAGATTTGCTGTTATACGCTTGCATGCATTGCATTTTTATATATTATTTATATAAAAATGCGATGCATGCAAGTGAAATGTTTATAACAGCTAGTGCATTCATTTCTGTGCAAAACACGTATCATGATGTTCATCCTTTACAGAGAAATCAACGAATCTTTTGCATATTGAAATTATTGAGCGGTAGTGTATATAAAGAAGTTAACTAATATATAAATTTAAATATATTTGCAATATATAATAAATATTTTTGTAATATATAATATTTTTCTCTATTGTTCCTTTTCTTGTCCTTCTTTCTTCGTTTTCTATCTCTATTACTTTCTTTCGTCTTAAAATACATTTTACTTTTTTATAAACAACTTAAGGTATCGATACAATAAATAATACTATAAAAGCTACATTTGGATGGAACGGTAATAATTTACACATCCTATTATACCTCTATAATTATGTTAAAATCATAATAGCGTAATGAAAACGATTCATAGGAATAAATGTGATAGTATTTATGAAATAAAATTAAGTATGAAATATACATTTAAGAAATATTACTTTAATGATTATATTATCTTACGTGTTATCAACATTCCATACAGGCAAAGCAAATAGATACTATGATATACAGGATACCTTTAAACAATTGTTTTATTTTCTAACATTTTTCAGATTTATTGTAATATAATCGTATAATCGTCATATTTATTTACACAGGAATACTAACGCAAAATTATTAGGACATTGTCACTACTAAAATTAAAAAATCAGATGAAGGGTTAGGTAATGTACATATTTTTAATTCACATATCTCTCATTTACTACCGATCATTATTTCACAATGATACATTTGCAACGAAATACCCAAAACGTATATCTGTAATCTAAACACAAGTTTTTATATTCTGGAAACGATACAAGTGTCTTAAAATACTTTTTACTTGTTTCTAAGCAGCATAAAATATCGATACTATCCAATAGTATAAAAGCTACATTTGGATGGAACGATAACAATTTAGACACCCTACCTCTATAATTATGTTAAAATCGTCAGATATACTGTAATATAATCGTCATATTTTTTTACACAGACATACTAACGTAAATTATTCGGACATTTTCACTAAAAAATTAGATGAAGATAGTTTGTAATCAAACAAAGATACTGTTTAGTTAATGTACACATCTTTTTAATTCACATATCTTTCATTTACTACCGATCATCATTTCATAATGATGCATTTGCAACGAAATAGATATGTCAGCAACATTCGAAACCATCGACTGGAAAAATCATTCCTCTTGGTCTATTCGTTGTGACGGATAAAATCGTATAATTTCAGCACTCAGCAATGGATTCACTTCAATTGATGCGATTTTAAGACAGAGCTCAATTCAAAGAATCTTCGTTGTTACTAAATATGTTTACAAGGCCTGTGAATAGCGCTAATTTCCCTGCCATGCGCATATCTTTCTTTTTCGTGGCTGTATCCTGATTAGGCATCATCTTGTCCGCAATATGCTTATAGACTTTTCCATTCAGCATTAACGTAAAAAAAATAAAAAAGCCGTCGTACCATCTGAAATCGTTATATATAATTGTCTCGGTATTATAATCAATTTTATAATAAGTGTTTCCTCTCCGATAGCATAAACAAAATTAATTTTAGGAAATCTAAATTATTTTATCTTTTTCTGAAGGTAGAATACAAAACAAAACTAAAAATCAAGTTCTTTTCAAATAATAGACAACTTGAATTAATTATATAATTAATGTTTATAAGAACAATTTTATATTACTTTTAAAAGGAATGTTTAGAACACTGATTACACTTACATTTCCTGGTTAGCGCTTATTTTATGACATGTTGTATTTTACAAATTTTACTTCCAAAACACAGAAAATACCTTCCAGCCTGTGATGACACCACGTATACGCCAACGAACCTGCACGGTATCGTTTTCAGAATGCATTGTGTAGGATGTCTTTAGGATGTCAAGCTTGACGTGTGCAAACTTCATATGACCAATGAACCTTAACAGTAGAAACCTTTGTCGTAGAAACCTTTCTTCGGATCAAACACGAGACCTTCAGCATACCCCGCAGCTTTCCTACGCGGGCCATCTAACATATATCTAACATTAGCACACCCAGTACACATAATAATTTCGTAATATAAAAACAATATATAAAAATATATTGAGATCTCACCATCGCCTCGCCCCTTCTTTTCAATTTTCTTATCCAGCGTTATGTAATCTTTCAAATTTAAAAGCATGTAACAACAGATATTTGTTTCTCTCCGCTCTTCCGCCTAATAAAATGTTACCTATATTCATTTAATTCACAAAATTTAATTATAATTGCATTATTATATTTTATAAGTAAAATGAGAAATATAATAAAATGTACCTGCTAAACAAATAATTTGAAGCGCGAGCGATATAACATTGAGATCCATCACTATAGTCATAATGTATTTTGCTTCTTTTAACGTCACATGCATTAGATTTAGCATTTTGTCCGCTGTATTGAAGAACGATGGAGTTTCTGCTGGCGTGATCTCTTTACATTCGTGTTCCTTCGTCTTTAATATCTAAATATTTGTCAAAATTAAGTTGTTATGAACCCATCCATATTGAAGTCGGTTAAAAATAAATTATATTTAATTTTTTACCATAAAATTAAATTTTACACGTGACTGTTATGTCACATAGCAATTGATATATAAATCTATTTTAAAAAATGCAAAAAACAATTAAAATTTAAAAAATTGCTCAAAAACTGAAAGAAAGATAGAACTGACTTCAAAAGAACTGTAAAAAATAAGAAAGAATTTAAAAAAATATATAAAAGTTCTATATTTTTTATTTTTTAGAGCTTTTTGAAGTCGGTTCTATTAAAAAATTTTTTTTTATTTTATACTTTTTTTAAGGAAAGAAGCTTCCTCACCGATTTGGCTAAAATTTTAATTTTGTGTATTTTGGTGCGTAAAACATGAATAAATCTATAAGTTAAAATTGTCGTTCTCAATTAGATAAAAAATTATTAAGTACTAAAATTAATAGTTGCGTGGTTAGAGTGTCTATCATACTGACATGATATAGACGTACATGATCATGCGTAATGACGTAAAAGTACATGAAATTACAGTAATAATACAATATAACGGCAACCTGTCCTATAATAGTCTGACGCCTTGCACAATAGGCGATAGCGATGATGATAGTGACAGCGACAAAGTTGCCAACAAAGGTATAGCTTTGTCGGCAATTTTATCGTTGTCACTATCGCCTATTGTGCAAAGGGCTTTACTTCAATTATATGCTATTATTATACTTTGTATTTATGTAAAGTTTTCAATGTACCAATTATTTTCTGCTTTAAAGAAAGCATAAACTCTATTTCTACTATCTTTTTTATCTATATAGTTAAGAAAGATTAATTTCTTTTAAAAAAAGGTATATATATATATATACCTTAGAAAAATAAACACGATCGTGTTGCATATTTCCAAAATCTCCCCTCATATAATAGCGCAACTGCTTCTTCAGCATCATTTAGATATTCTTTTAAATAGCTGCATGTTTATATTTCCGCTCTGCTTTCAAACGTTCAACCAGTGTCTTATGAAGTTTGTATGAATTTGCTGGGCTGAAAAAATTAATTCTTATGTGTATAGAAGCATATGTAATTAATTCTAACGATGATAGGATAATATTCTTTCATGCATATACGAAAAAAAATTGTATATCTTTACCGTAGTTTCATCTCTTTTGATATTGCGATTATATCCTCCCAATTATCATTTAACATTCTAAATGTTTCTACAACTTTTTGTCAAGATCGCCACTTCTATAAAACCAGCTTCCACATATTTTCCTTCACTTGACAAAAATTCTCCATAAACTTCAGCCACCTTTTTATACTCTATAGTATTCTTCTCAAACAATTTTATTGCCGCCTGGTATAATTTATGACTACGTATCAAATTTAATCATTCCTCAAACTTATTGTTAGTTGAATCTTTAGACAAATATTTTAACGCTAATTCGTAACGTTTAAGATGCATATTAATAGAATACTTCATGTAATTTGGGTCCAATTTTTTCAAATTATTCAAGAATGGAATATATTCTTTGGGATCTTCTTTCGATGATTCAAACGCTATAAACATTGCGAGTTCTAAATCATACATGCCTAATGAAACATCATATAACGTATCGATAGTGACGAAATGCAGTGAACACTTTAACGCTTCATAAGTGGATACGGTAAGATCATGTAACTCGGATCTCTGTGAATCCTCCAACATTTTCACTCGCTTTATTTTACTGAGTGTATTTTCCCAATCCTTGTCTTTGTTAATTTTTCACCAAGCTTATCAATATTGGTTGTATTAAGTTATCCGCAACTTGATATTTCTCCATGGCATCTCTTAATAATTTACAGATCTCGTCTACCTTATTAATTGTATTTTGTTACTTCTAGTGTCAGATTTGACAGGGCGATCCACATAACAAAACGCGTACATTGTACGGGTGACATCGACATTTTGTAATTCTGACAAAAACAGATTCAACCAATTTAACTTCTTATGCTGTACAAGATCTTCTAGGAACTTTTTCACATTATCCAGAAATAATTGTGGATCGTGGTCGTATGATAAATTCGAGTTTATACGTTGTTTAGTCATTATAGCAAGTGCCGTCAAATAATCACAGTTATTCAGGTAACATTTTACTATATGCACCGATAATGCCCTTGGCTGTATACATTCTAAATTTTCTCTAGGCAGCTATAAAATTATTTTTGAGTCGTACGGTATCGCCGTTATTATACGAGAACCTTTTTCGAGTCGTCTGATGTAGGTACCTGATGTATCTGTAACGATATATTTAAAGTCAGAAAAATATGCTATATACAAAAAAAAAAAAGATTATAAAAAGTATGTATTTACCCGCAAATAAAATCTCGTTCATATTTAAATCCCTGAGAGCTGGTTAGTTAAATCACGTTCATTTAGCTGCTTTATATTAACTTCGTTCAATAAGACACAAATCAATGTACATTGCAGTGTCGTAAGAAACAAAAAATCAGAATGTACGTAAAAACTTGTAATATTCTTAGCAATTTCTTTTCCGTCGACCAAGAAACTATTTTCCAGAAGACAGAGCAAGGATAATATCTCTTGATATCAATTCGTATAACTTCTATTTGATCACACTGTTCGTTTAACGTTATATTTGTCTGTTCAAGTTTTCCGTTTCTTGTGTATTTAAATATTTGATCTCTTACTTTTATGTAAGCTGTATTTGCATCGGGAGAAGAAACTACATGTTCTACTGGATAACCAAAACATAAAGTTTCCTGTAAAAAGATTCAAATTTAGACAGATATTATTTTTATACAAATCTAATGATTCTGGAATACCACATACCTTATTTTCAGACAATCTTTAGAATACATACCATTTAGAGATAAAACACACAAGAGATTATGGTTGTAACTATAGAGAACAACATGATGTTCTCCGTAAACCATAAGAAATGTTGCATGAAGCAATCGTAGTCATCAATTTTTAATGCTTTATCTTTGATAACGTATAGCATGTCACAAGAAATACTACATACGTTTGCAGTTACATATGTCAATGTGGAAGCGTTCCACATTCAGGAACATCCTTTTCCTTTTTCAATAAAATCACAATGTCCATGTTGCCAGCAGAGACAGAGATCATTAAACCGTCCTCTTCCATAATTAGTCGTTATAATGCAGACAAAAAAACTTTTCCAAGAAGGCAGACGTATATAACTTTATAACTTAATGTGCCACGTTGATTTTTACGCACAGACTATGAAGAAGTTGTTGAATTTGTAAAAGTGCAGCAACCAAGTCATAAGAACGTTTCAACATTGCAATCCTTTGATTTATCTAATACTGATTTCGAGTTTGGTTAGACAAGCTGCAAATTAAAAAATCAATAAATAACATATAAACA
>NW_020223578.1:0-3299 GCF_003070985.1 Temnothorax curvispinosus | reverse complement strand
TAAATATAAATGTAAATATATTAATAAATAAATTACCTTGACAATTTGCCTTCCATAATCCAGTCCTGATCGTAATAATATTTCTTAGACGGCCGTAGTCGATATGGATTTTGACATATGTAACAAATGTATATTTCTCAGAAATATCCTTTTCCTTTTCAATAAAATTACAATGTCCATGTTGCCAGCAGAGACAGAGATCATTAAACCGTCCTCTTCCATAAAACCACATGTGCAATTTATTATTTCTTCTCTCCGAAATTGATCTACTTTTACCAGTTCGCCGTTAATCATCATCATCAACCCTTCGCTCTCTATAATATTATTATTAACCTCCTAACGACACGACGCGAACTGTCACATCACGATTTCACGCCACTCACGACACACACGTACGAAGCTCGCCGCGATCTCCCGCGATCACACCCGGCTTCGACCGGCCAATCACGCACGCGGAAAAGCGGCAACACTACGTGCGAGATATTTCGACTCGGAACGCTCACTTCTCGGGTAAACATGGATTTTTTTATTATAGATAAAAAAAAAGTTTTCGTACATTTTTATAAGGAATACGCTACATAATTTTGAGTTACCAACGCTACATTTGGAGACAGCCTATATGCTTTCTACCAAGAGTATGTATTTAGAATACGAGGTTTTTATAAAGAAACTACCGGTTTTGATACTTAGCTTCCCCACAATGATATATTAAATGTAACAATTTAGGAGCAAGTTAGGTAATCCCCAAATTTTTTAGTTAATTTTTTTACATATTTTTTTAGCACTTTTAAAAAATATCCTTTTTTGGCCATTATTGAAAAACTTGCATTTTCAATAAAGAATTTGCAAATTAAATAGAAAGTTCAGGTAGACTAAAAAATAAAATTAATAATTTCAATAAAGAAAATTATTCCCCAATCCTGACCATACTTGTATTTATTTCAATGTTTTTAATTCAAAAGTTATTTCAATATACTCTAAGAAAATCTGTACAACAATTAAGAAAAAACCTACAAACATACTCAAAATGCCTCTTACTTTTAGTTAAGGGGGAAACCTGATGTAACACGCTGAAAATAAAGTAATTTTTGGGAACTTTTTTTAGACACAATTTTATGAAAATTTTTGAAATTTTAATATGTATTAAAGGTACATCTCTAGATATAGAAAATTTTTTTTTGTTGCAAAATGGTGCATACATACATCAATAGATATAATGACGGCTGTCTAAAAGGCCTCGGCATCGGACTTTGCAATCGGCGTACAGCATAGCACTTGTTGTAACAGTATTATATCTGTCTGAAACAGAAAATTCAAAATACTTTAGCCTTATAATGAAATTCCGCTATGAATAAACCTATTTGCGAAGTAAAAAATGTAAAATAAAAATTAACGGAACTTTGAAACAAATACTGTGATTTTTACGATCACAATATTTTTTCAAAGTTTCGTTATTTTTTAATTTTGCATTTTTTATTTTGCAAATAGGTTCATCCATAGCGGAATTTTATCATAAGACTAAAGTATTTTCGATTTTCTATTTCAGACAAGTACAACAGGCACTATTCTACACGCCGATTGCAAAGTCCGACGCTGAGACAGCCGTCATCATACCTATTGATGTATGCATCATTTTACAAAATATTTGTTTTATATCTAGAAATGTACTTTTAATACATATTAAAATTTTAAAAGGTTTCATTAAATTGTTTCTTAAAAAAAAATTACCTTATTTTCAGCGTGTGTTACATCACGTTCTCCTCTTAATATCAGTTACTTAAAAGACATTGACTATCAAAACGAGAAAGTTATTTTATCTGTAACTTGTGTAGGGAAAAGAAATAAATGATGGAGAAGGACATTCCAATGGGAAGGATACAAATAAAGTATGTACTATAAGTTTCGCATATATCAAATAGGAAATAATTCACTAACTAATTATGCACATTACTTATTTGTTGTCACACAGAAAAATAAAATACAATCTAAAGAAACATGTTTGAAGAGCACGATTGCATCCAAGAAGAAAGCAGATGTCTTGGCGGAATCGGTAATATAAGACTTACTAAAACTTTTAAATCTCGAGGTTTAAAATTTGTTTTTACTTGTTTTCACTGTTTATTCGCATCATATATTTGTTTGCGTAAATCCATTTTATTCCAAATTGCATACTGTTCACTTAGAAATAAATTTGTCAAAACTGAGAACTAGACACTGGACTATCACATTTCAGTCGCACTAGAATGAAAACTGCGAATACAAATTTCGACAAGTGCGTTTAATATTATTCTTTCTTTTTGGTATGTAGTTTCTAATGAAATGGAACGACAATAACATACACGAGTCATTGCTCTATCTGATAAATAAGAAATCTCGCTTAGACTTTTGGGGGTTACGGAAAGTTGGTGGAGGAAACTTGAAGATGTCTATAATCACTGTACCGGGATAATTTCCTTTATTGGAACGGGGATATTCATTGGAGCGGGGTTCACTGGAACAGGGTTGCACTGTATGTGCATTATTCTCTATCCATATATAAAAGATGTTGGGAGAGGGTTTTCGAACACCTGTGTAGAAAATTATATGCGTAGAAAATTCGTTCACATACTCCATCTAATTTTGTATCAAAATTGAATATTATATACCAATTACAAATTATTAAATTACAGAACCAAAAAAAGAGCAAGTTCAACAAAGTGAAAGTTCAACAAAGAAAGTGCCAAGTGTCAATGTAAAAAATGCGGTCCCTTGCTTGACCGCAAAGATTGACGTAAGCATTACATGTATACATTTTATACGCATATTCCAATATAGTGATAATTAAACAAGAAATTTCAAACCGATACGTGATAAATACAATTAAATACGATATATCATATTCGGTTAAGCTGAATCTTTAGTGCTAATGTTTCTAGTGTAATTTTACATACATCTTCAAGTTTATGCAAAATAGTGATAATTTTTTAAATAATTTAAAAGAAACTTGTCTTTTTTTATGTACAGATAAAGAAAACTAAAACTATCCTCATTATTCTTTTGTGCCGAAATTGTATATTATGTAGTAATAATATTTTGTTTTGCAAAGATCAACGTATGCATTATATGTATGTATATATATTTTGTACATATATTCCAAAAGTGATAATTTTTTCTATAATTAAGGAAGCTAATCGTAATGGTTCCTTCATAAAAGAAAGAGACAAGCACCTGGAATTAATAAAAAAACTACGTCAAAGTATTGAAAATAAGGATTCAGAAATTAGGCAACTGACAACCTTAAACATTGAACTACAAAAGTC
>NW_020223577.1:0-1623 GCF_003070985.1 Temnothorax curvispinosus | reverse complement strand
ACAGAAAATGAATACTGACCTAGAGGACGACGACCGAAATTTTTACGTCCGAAAACAATTCATATACCCAATGACAGCGAGCGGTATAATTACATTAGCCATAGTAAGCACTGTAATATACGTATTAATAAAAAAGAAAAAGAACCCACGATCACCACTTACATTATACGACGAGGAAAGATCATTTCGACCATACGGATTTCCGAAACCAATTTTAAAACGTAGTGTAAGTACTAGGTTCTAATAGAATAGTAAACGATTATACCAAAATATTGTACACGGGTATTATAAAATGTAAAATATATATAAGGAAAAAATATAGAAAAGGGTATAAAGAATATAGCAAAAACTCGCGAACCTCGTTTTCTCTTTTTAACGGGGGAGGGATGTTGTAATCTAAAATTAACACGGGTAATTATTAAATTATTTATAATAAAATTATAGAATAGCCTTTCGAAAGACTTCGAGGAAATTGTCTTTCGAAAGACTCCTCAATTTACGCTGACGCGGACGCGGAAGTTCATCAAGTTTCCGAGTCAATCGAACTATTGCGATATGCATAAGAATGTGCGACAACGCATTTCGACATTCGCGGAACCGCGGAAGTACAGCGAGATTGCGAATGCGCTCGGTCACTGACCGACCTCATTCGGGGGACTGTCGAACCCGGCGCAAAAGTGCCGACAGGGCATAACTCAAAGCAATATAAGGGACCGTCGAAGAAGCCGCGACGGAGAGTAATACACCGGAGACTCTGCCCGTGACCGTTCCCGTAAGTCGTGTCGCGAAGTTCTACATTATAACAAAGCGCGTGCGAGATATAATAATTGTGAGAGGCAACTACAAGTGTAAGTTAGTGAGTGTAACAGGAGCGCTGAAATAAAGCTCCAATATAAAGTAAAACGAAGTAAAGTTCATTTAACGACGCCTACACCTTGTTCCACCTGCGAACCCGACCGCTTCCTAGTCTGCCCGCCTGTGCCTACCGAGTCCCAACTCGTAAGGTCAAGAGATCCCGAAAATAATAAACGTTTTGCCGTAAGCCGTCACCAATCGGCAACGCGGCATAACAATATATATATGTATATTTGAAATTTATAAATATAAAGATTGCAAATATAATTAATTAAAAAAATATTTATAAACATAAAAACTAAAATTCGTAAATGTAATGTATAGAAATCCCCGTTCTGGCCAATATGCCTTTATATAAAAAAAAGTCTTACTTTAAAGCCTTTACTTTAGCATAATAGTATTTAAATTTAATATTTAAATGCATAACAATAATTACATATTAACTATATCGAGAAAAAAGTAGTTTATAATGTTCTTTTTACTCTTATTAAATTTATATTAGCTATTAATGTTTATAAGCGGCCACGAGCAACAACAAAAAGATATTGGATTAAAATAAAAACAATTTCTTAAATAAATAATACACATGGTTAACGTTTCGACTGTACTTAGTCTTCTTCGGAACGGATTACTACGATAAAAGAAGATAAATATAAAAAAACATGATAATAATTAATGTTCAAGTTTACATACTAAAACATTAAACATTATTCAAGACTAAAACATTAAACAATCACCTAATAATATAAACAAAGTAAACAATAATTT
>NW_020223576.1:0-2825 GCF_003070985.1 Temnothorax curvispinosus | reverse complement strand
ATTTTATTATGAGTATTCTACATTATTCGAGAAAAATTTTCTGCGTGAATGAATTCAGATCCCCTTGTTGATTGATGCACTGATTTGCAAGCTTATTTCTCTCGTCTGTCATCTACAATAAATCTATAGTTAATATCAAGTGTGTGTGTGTGTATACATATGTACTGGTGACGTTGACACGTTATGATGTTAGACGTTACTTTTTTCAATTCTTCCTGCAATCGTTGCTTATCTTGCTCATGATTAGAACACATTGCTTCCATCTTCATCAAAATCTCCTGTACGTCTGACTTTTCCAGTAGTACACGTTCCAGTTCCAACTCAAGATCACCTAAATTATTTACATTTATATTATAATTCATTTAAAGGATATAATCCGTGAGTGAGAACACGGGATACCTTTGCTTTTTTCGATCTGAGAGATTAACCCGTCAGTTTCTAACTTTTGCTGTTCCAACATGTCCTTGGCAAGATAAGTTTTACTCAAATCTTCTCGTAACGTTAAAAGCTCCTCTCTCATTTTACTGCATCTATCCTCCTCCGATCGTAAACTCAATTCCCTGGAAATCGTATTATAAAAAATATATGTAATAATTTGTGACATAATTGAAAGTGGTATATAAAATACAATTGATTTATTTACTTCAAATCAACATCCTCCGATATTCTGCCAAGCTCATTTTGTAAATACATTTTTTCATCTTCCAAATTGTCACACAGCTTTTGTAATTTGTTATTCGTCTTCTGAAGTTTCTCGTAATTATTTCTAAGAGCCTCCATCTATAATATAAACAATGTCAATTAACTATAACAATGAACGTATAGGAAAGATTAATTAATGGATCTTACCGTGCTATTAAGTTCCATTTTATTCTTATCCAACGCATTCTTCTCCAATTTCACCGTGTTGAAACTTTTCTGCAGCATGTCCTTTTCTTGATCTAGTTGTGCGCATTGCGAACGACATGTATCCAACTGAGAGATCAATTCTGCAACCTTCGTATTTAACATCTGAGCGTTTTCCTCCGCGTTGTCGCACTGCTTGCGCATCGCTAAAATCTGCTCCTTGTTCGTTTGTGATTTTATCTAACGCGACAAAATTTACAGACAAGTCATAAATTGCGAGTAAAACTTCTTCGTTCTTTTTAATAAGATACCGCGTGGACGTTACACGTACCTGTAACTCGCGTATCGTTAACTGATATTTCTGCAGAGCCGCTCGTACCGCGCTTATAGTACTCTCGGCAAACGCCGGTATAGCGCTACCTCGCGTGCTTCTCTTCGGCGATCTCTGCTGGATCAGTCCACTGGGCGACAGGTGATGGATATGCGGGGATGCCTGTTTAGTGTCGGCGTCCCGACTTTCGGCGTCCTGAATCACGGCATGCGCGATATCTCGTAACGCGGATGCCAGTACCTCGATATCCTCCTGCATACGCACACTTTGGCTCACTGCCGCCTCAGAAACGCCGCATCTTTCCTCCTACGTTCCGAAAAGCACACCGGTCAAAATGAAATCTTGATATAAATTATTATATATGAAGTAAATTGATGCTTACTAAATTGCGGATTTCTCGAATAAGCTGATCTATCCGGTCGTCTTTGGTACGAATTTCATGCTGATCGGCAGCATGTTGTTGCTTGAGTGCCGTGATCTCTGTTTTTAGAACAATCACGGCGTGTTCCTCTTCCTGTTGTTGCATTTTCTGGGACGGCTAAATATAAAGTAGGGTACAATGTAAAATTTTAATTACAGATAAACGTAATTACAGATTGTATATAATTATCAATTCAATTATAGATTCTACCGTGGATTGCGCTGCAGTTGCTTGAAGCTTCATAGTGAAATTCGTACTATTGCACGCCGATGTCATTTCGTTCGACGATGAAATAATTTCGTTCCGTAGTTTGGATAAGTCCCTTTCCGTAGTAGATTTCATTTCTGCGAACAGTCTTTTAACGGAGACGACATCGCGCCACAGGTTCAGTAATCGGTTATGCTCAGAGATGTAATATTCATTGAATGCCTGTTCTTCTTCCTTCCACTCGTCTTCCTTAATAGCCAATTCCTCTCTCAATATGTCCCAATCGTTACTTAGTTTTTGCAAATCATTGGTTAGTGCCTCGTTTGTTTGATGAGACTCCTCGAGCTGATCTTTTAGGGATGCGTTAAGTTGTAAAAGTTCCTCACATCTATAAAAAAAGAAACGTTTTTAAAATGCAACACGATTCTACGTATCTATCTGATGTAGGGATGCTTAATGCTAATCTATATCAGGGATTTGACAAATTGCAGTTTACATAATTATTATTATATGTTGAATTTTGTCGATAAAATGTTTGTGGAATTTGTTATATAAATTCCTACATAAGAATATCCTCGCCATCTGCAAAGCCTAAAATATTTACTGTCTGATCTTTTACAGAAAAAAATTTGTTTACTCCTCAATCTATGTTATTTTTACGTACTTTCGCCGTTCCTCTCTGAGCTTTTTCAAAGCAGTATCCATGTCATGAATTTGCTCCTCGCGTATATCCCGAAGTGTTTGATGGGCAGCCTCTAGCACGGTGGTGGAGGACACTGTGCCTGTCGCTGGTTTACTATAGTCGCACGGAATTGTCTCTGCCATCTGATTCTCCAGTTCCGAACACCTCTGTTTATACTGCAGAACCTGAAATACTTACAATTGTTATTTACTTATCATTGGCAAATCGTATTGTTCGCGCATCAACTAGATCTGTGTTTAATGAGGAAAACCAGCGATACTTGCTTTAGCTTGTAACCGCGAGACAAGAGCAGCTTGATGCTGTTGAGCCTGCCGATA
>NW_020223575.1:0-11799 GCF_003070985.1 Temnothorax curvispinosus | reverse complement strand
AATTTTCTTATGCTTACGCATTATGCGTTGTGCAGAATAAGTGTGTGCTCCCCGCTTAAGTTTGTAATATTTCTTTACCTTTCCATGAGAATAACTCGGGGGAAGGACAGCAAGGAGGAAAACGTTATATAATCTTTACGTATTGTTTTGTCTGTTATGCGCCGCGTGAGATCACGAACGCGATTGCGATTGCGTTTCTCTTTTTTACGTTTAAACATTCAGCAATTATCGGACATTGCACGCTGCGCGCAATTATCGAGGGAGGTTATCGGGCATGTAATATTGCTTACGCTTACGATATCGCGCCGGCACACGTAAAATGCATATCGTCAATTACCGGATATCAATGCTTCGTAGATAACGGAATCAGACAAGATCGATCAGCGTGATAAGTATCTCTTTTTTTTCCGCGCTACTGCGAGTTCAACGTACTCGAGGACGCGGAGTCGCAAAAGCGAGGGACGTCGCAAAACTTTATCGTTCTCTTATCTCTTCAGATTCAAAGGCGGGTAATTTCAGAAATAATAATCGAGATCGCAGTCGTACGATTTCGACGCGCGCGCGATCGATCACACTTCGGATTCGAATTCAGATTGCACGCGTGTTTTTCTCGAGAGCGGCTGATATCGAAGTCGAATTTACGCACGATCGAAAGAGCCTTGTGTCCATTTTTGCGGGCGAATTATCGTCTCCGTGACACTTGGACTAGCACAGATTAAACGGGTTGACATTGATCTGATTGATATTAATAGCGTAATGCCGATCGGTGACAGCATCGGCCATTACAAGATGTTTAACCCACGCGTCCTCGCCGGCGGATCATCGCCGCATAGATCATCGCCGTTTTGCATTATGACAGCCTTTATCTCGCCGCGATAATTATTTCGTTGACATGTTTACATCGTTACCCGTTGGCCGTTCTTACGTCAATGCGCAAACGCAACATTCAATGAATATACATGAACGCCGGTGCATTTTTGCCCCTTTCGATACCAGCGTCGAATGGATTTCTCCATTGACAGTATCTGGTGCGCGACAGTATCATTATTTCCTTTCATAATAAATATTCTATCGCAGTTGTACAAATACACATTTTTATTCGAACGTTATATTTAATTTAAAAGAAAGAGAAAAAAGATAGATTAGCTAAATTTAATTAAAAATTGATTAATAAAGCAATCGCTCTAAAATTCAATTATGTGTTAAATGATATAATATACAATATGTATATAAATATTTCTACAAAATAAATAATTATTTAGAAAAATATATTATACAACACACATATGTATATAAGAAAATATAATAATTAAATAGCCATATTGGGACTTTTCTTCCACTTCTTCTTATTGCGTTATAAAATGTTTTTTTTTTTTTAGACTTTATCAGTTGATTCAAGATAAAAAATTATATCAAATGAGATGCGCCGAAAGGACTAATTCTTATCAGAGAAAAAAAAAATATTCTCGATTTGAAAATATTTTTGGTTTCAACATGGAAATCTTAAAATGAGATTAAACTTGCTTGAAGAAAACTTGCTTGAATAAAGTTATTATATAGTTCAACCAAGAAAAAAATGTTGAAATAAAAAGTTAAAATTCTTATAAGAAGATATAGATTGTTTCGTACACAAGCAAGATCACTGTAATCTTCTTATAAGAATTTCAACTTTTTATTTCAACATTTTTTCTTGGTTGAACTATATAATAACTTCCTTCAAGCAACTTTTCTTCGTTTAACGCAATATAATCTCATTTCAAGATTTCCACGCGTTGAAACTAAAAATATTTTCAAATCAAGAATATTCTTTTTCTCTGTGTACTGACTTACTACGATTGTTCTCGCGGGTATTGCCAGCTTTGTAACAACGTGCTGTTAAGAAAAAAAGGCGATTAACGATCTAACGCGCGTATATTCACGCAGAAACAATAATATTGACCGATGTAATTGGTATGTGCGTCGTACGCGCGGGACCAAACTGGGTCAGCGAGATGCATCCACGAGGCCGATGACCGTCCTTGTGTATCGGAGGCCTGCCTCTGATCGATCGATCGTTAGATCGATCTTTTCCTGGCCTCTACGTCATTTAATCGCCCGATCCGACTAGTTCGCGCGATTCCTCGACTATTGTTTATACCACGATAAGAGATTGGACTCGGTTGGACGTGTGGCGGGAGAGAAAGGAGGGTCTGGTAAACGCGTCACAGAGGACTTCTTTACCTTTGCAAACGTCGAGGAGTTTCGAGCGAACAACTTATACGTCACTACATTAGCAGATATCTTTGGCTCGTTATGTTCGTTATTACGTTAGAATCGATCAGACATTGAGCTATCGATTGCCGATAAGGTGCAATATGCATAAGTACGTTATCGCTATCGCTATCGCTTGGAAATTTATTTTTAAAAGCACACGCGCTATCGTTCATTTTTCTTTAGCCCAGTCAATCAACCCGTTTCCGCCGCGTGAATTCCGGTCTATCAGTCGATTCTACGTACCGGCGCGATTATCTACTTCCGCAGTTAACGCACTCGCGACATTGACGTTGTTTACCGTCACGGCGTGATCGCGGTTCCAAGGTACCACCTTGAAATCCCATTTCGCACAGCATAACTCACACGTTGGTGCGCGCAGAGATGACTAATAATATAAATCATAGAGTACAACGCGCGAGTTCTCGGCGCGCGGCTGGATTAGTTCATCGCCATCCTCCTAGAATTGAACGTGACTTTGATCAACTGCGCTGCTTGACCCTCGCCGAGTATATTTCATCATGGAATTTGATCAATCATACGCAATTTCCTTTCTCAGACGCAAAATTCTCCTCAAGTCTGCCTGCCTCGCTTGTCATTAGAGAAGAAAGGAAGTACACAAAAATTAAGGCCACGATCGATGAATTACACATTTCTGGAAAAAAAAGCGAAAAATGCTAATGCGATAACAATTCACCTTGTCAATATAGAAGAAAACTTTTTTTGAAGTTTTGTAATGAAAAACCTCCTTAAGTCTGCCTGCCTCGCTCGTTAAGGAAAAAAAGTCACAATCGATGAATCTTAATTCTGAAATTAATTATATATTAATTCTGGGAAGAAAGAGCGAAAAAAACTAATAACTGCGATAATCATTCACCTCGTCAATTTAGAAATTTTTTTAAAAAGTTTTACAATAAAAAGATTAAAGTAAAAACTGTATTTTTTAATGATTTTAAATTCACATTTGCGTCACAATACTTAATATATTGCAATAAATCACAAGAAGGACGGTTCATGTCCGCAACTAAGGACAGAGCATTTGAGAAGCGACTATAAAAATTATTTATATATACCGTTTGCGTTAATCGATATCAGGCCTCAACGATCATTATTCTCTGATTAGGTCCGCGATAATGATTCCGGATATAAAGGTAATGCGAAAAAAATGATGGCTGATTGTGGCGTGGATTGAGGACAGAAGAACGCCTTGACGCATCGACTATACCTGCACGTCTGTTTTAACCGGTTTTGGAATGTGTTTATTATAAAACGGAGCTCAGAGGGGAAGGGCGCAATTGTTAAATGTCAAAGCCGGAATGCCATAAATGTCCGGAAAAAAATAATGAGATGCATCAATAACAGATTCGTCGTAACAAACTTCGCAAAGCGGTATTATACCCCTTTACTCATGGAAACTTTAGATTAGATATCGCGATCTCAATCCCGTGTTTTTATACAGCACTTTTGTGGAACGTCCCCCGAAAATTCTGGGGAATAAAATATAGTCCACTGCGTATAACAATAGGCTTGTTCGTTTTAACTGAACTTCTTGCACAGTTCATCTTTCCTCTTTTTCTTTCCAACGTAAAAAGAAAAAAAGCAAAGATGAACCGTGCAAGAAGTTCAGCTAAAACGAACAGGCCTTAATAACTCGAATCTTCATTCGAGAGCCGAAAATGCCCTCGCGCATTGAAATTTAGGCTGTTCTTCCGAAAATCGTCCATGCTCCGATTTAGGTGAAACTTTGTGAATAGGTTTCTTTCAAATAAAAAAGACATATACCAAACGGATTTTTTGCGACTCCAAAGTTTAGCAACTTTTTTAACATTTTTAACTTGCTGTTTCCGCGCATATACACTATGCGAAACGAGGTGCCACATGGGTTTACAACTTTCCACGCGTGGAAAGCCCACGCGTGTACTTTGAAGGCACACTATGTGTCTAGTTTAACAATAGTGGAGCCCCCCCGCGGGGGCGGAACCTATTGCCTCCACGCATACTGCACTTTTCACGCGAGACGAGTTGTCACATAGGTTTACAACGTTTCTGATTTTCTAAAGTTTCGCCAATAATGTTTATGTTATGACTTTGACGGGTATGACTTTATGGTAGTTTACATTACTTGAGAGCTGTTTTGGTTTGTAATGATACTGAGTTAGTTCGCTCACAACAAGAGCTGTGTGCAAACGTGTTTCTCAGATAAGGATTTAAAATTACTGTACAATGATACACAGGACATAAGAAAAAGATGTGAACAAATATTTAAAAAGTTAGTGCTAAACTTTGGAGTCGCAAAAAATCCTTTTGGTATATATGTCTTTTTTATCTAAAAGAAACCTATTGACAAAGTTTGACCTAAATCTGAGCATGGACGTTTTCGGAAGTTTCGCCGAAATTTATTTTTTAAACGGAGATTCAATGTTCTTTGTTCCAGTGTACGACGCCTCGGTTAAATTCCCGTCAGGCATAATCACCGGCAATTACAAACAGCTGGGTAATTTTGACGAATGCTTACAAGTGAAGACCAAACACGGGTTCGTCGGGCAAGCTTGCAACGCAGCGGTTCAGTTCGAGATCTTCGAAGACAACAAGACGCGACGTGAATTGGACATGGGGGACCTGCTTACGAATGTCGCTATCGCGTCGGTGAGTTCACAATTCTTGCATTATTGCAATTATCATGTCGAGCGTACAACAGTATACAGTAAGCGAACATAAATTCAATCCGGCTTATATCTATCGTCTGAGCTTGTAAAATGTAAATAAATTGAAGTATACGAAAGATATATAAGTAAGAATAAGAATTAATATTGCTTCTAATAAAACCCATATGGACATTTTTAATTTAAAAAATAGTATAATCTAAATAATATTTAAAATAATATATATATTTAATCTAAATAATTTTATTTATTCATGGACATTAATACGATACTATAATATACATGAATAAAATGGAACTTTATTTACTCAATAAATTTCGTAAAAGACGATAGCTTCTCATATAGTTTTCGAAGTATTCTTAAACAATAAAACGCTCATAAGAGCGAGTTTATGCCGCTTCGGGGACTAAACGTAAGTATCTTATGGCGTAGAATGCGACGAAATGGACTTCCGGCGAATCGACCCAATACGAGTGGATGTTTTGCGTTCCGTCCACCTGCAATCATACGGAGATACAGGAGGCTCTCGAGATCACGCTCGACCCATTGAAAGTCGAAGGGCGTGTAGACATGACTATTACCGTTTCTAAGGAATCATGCTATACCATTGAGACCGTTCAGACAACGTGGAACATTGGGGATTGGTGTTACACGTAATGAAGCTCTCTATAATTATCGTATAAACATTTATCTCTCTGCAGTAATATGCTTAATTTGTATAACGTTCGAAAACTTCAGATCGATTCTTGTGCTGTTCGCATTGATCATCATAGCCAGCACGGGATACGATATTGCGATGCAACGGCGTGCTAGCGCGTCGGAAGGTAAGATATAAAAATATAAACGCACATTTATCCTTTAGATTTAGTCCTTTCAATATTTTTCTCACATTTGATGCGACAAAGTTGGTAAATTTAAGTCAGTGCAGTTGATTACTGAGTTTTACGAAATCAATCTTGGAAATTAAAATTATATCTATTGAATATTGAGAAAGAAAAAAAGCTGAGACTAATTTTAAGATTAAATGAATGTTAATTATTGATTATTAATAAGATTGCTTTATACATACACTATAATATACGCTATATGATGCCTAATATTGATGTGTAATGTCAATCTGGATATTGCGGTTTTTTTTTCTTTAATAAGGACAATGTCATCCGGGGAGCCGGAACTAATAGAGATAATGATCCTGATAATTTCTCGCGCAGGTATTTTTGCGGCGTTTTCTTTGTACAAGAATGGAAAAGAGCTGTTGAAAACTGAGAGACATCCGGGATCTATTCGCTGCCTAGACGGCTTGCGCTTCGTCAGCATATGCTGGATCATTTACGGTCATACCTATTACATGAAGGTCGTTGATGTCAATATGAACCTCACGCAGATTCCACGTGTGAGATATACAATTTTAATTTTTATACAATTTCACATGAGAATTGACTGAGAATACACTACGTGTCCCTATTTTCGCAACTTATGTTATCGAATTTATCCTTCGCGTTATAAATACAGTAAAAAGTCACACATTGTTCTCTGTCATCAAATCTCAAAATTCTGCGCCTTAATTGTCTCAATTGTGAAAAATCATTCTTATCCTAAAAAAGATGCACCACGATTGGAACAACATGCTGGTGCTTAACGGCAACATCGTCACGGATACCTTCTTCCTTCTGAGCGGGCTCCTACTCGCTTACAACGAACTGTTGAAGAAGGAACGAGCCTTAGAGTGGCGTTTCGACGTGATAGGACTTTATCTTCATCGTTATGTAAGGTACGTATATGTATACGCAACCGAAATCACCCCGGTAATTTAAGTTTCCAACATGTTCCCCCCCCCCCCATTACGTCAACAAATTATATTCGTCGGTCTCATACGCACCGTGTTGTTTAAAGAAATCATATAATTTGTAATTTTTATTTTCTCTTTATAATAATATCGTTTGATCTCCCCTCTTTTCTTTCTTTTTTTTTTTTATCTCTTCGAACCACTGATCGTTTCTCCTTTTGTCAGATTAACGCCGGCCTACGCGATGATGATCGGTTTTTATGCCACTCTGTTCTACAAATTCGGTACAGGCCCGCATTGGGACACCTGGGTCGGTACTAACCAAAACTTCTGTCGCGAGAATTGGTGGACCAACTTGCTCTACGTTAACAACTATGTCAACGTAGCGAACATGGTAGACCAGCTCTTTAAATTACTCTTTTACGTATACCCTTGTATATTTTTGCGTATTACTTGCCATATTAAATTGCTCATTTGCTGCAACAATGACATAACTCAAAAAACAAAGTTTTCCAGAAAAATGGGTTATCTTGAATGTCTTGAATCATTAGAATTTTGTAATATCATTTTTAAATGCGATTTTGGCGTAACTGATTGTAGAAAAATAAAAGTTTAGCTCTTTATTCGATGTATTGAACGTTCATTATTCTTTTACAAACAACTAAAAAATGGCAAGTTTTGAGTTATGTCGTAGCGAATGAGCGAAATACGTACAGCAATCGTGTGTTTGAACGTGTAGTTAACAATTATTTTGTACGTAGTGCAAACGGTAGTCTATATATACGAATGCTGCACAAATTTTTTTATCGTAATATTCTTTTTTTTATTTCTCTTTAATTTGGATTTACTGAGCTGTTTCGCGCTTTCAAAATTTTTCCGATTCGCGCACTTACACGAAAATATTACTCTTTTCTTACGTTTGCTTCTAGTGCATGTCCCAATCCTGGTACCTATCGACCGACATGCAGTTTGTTTGGCTGTCGCCGCTTGTACTGTATCCTATGCTCAAGTTTAGAAGTCTGTTCTTCACCATTGTTTTGACCGTCTGTTTATTTCTTTCGGTCCTCGTGCCCTTTGTTATAACTTATTATTTCGAACTAACGGGCACCATGCTCTATTACAAGAGGTAAGTGTAGAATTTCAACTGCGCTTTCGCTTAGAAAATATTTCATTAACACATTTTTAATTTGAACATTTTAAAAAATCTGTCAAAAATCTAAATGTAATAGGCTTATTTAATTTGATTGAGTTTTATATTACGTTTTTTTCTATTATCTAATTTTAATTAGTTTTTTTTATTTAGTTTAGCATTTAAATATTTATTATTGCGGTCTCTTAATATAGATCCACTCTGTGGGACCTTTTATATCACGCGAGACTTCGAGAATTAATTATCAAGCAACTATGAAAGATCGTGCAAGATTACTTCGTTTTAAGTGATGTTTATTTCTACGAAGATGGAAATTGCAAGGAAATTGTACGAAATTTCTTGATTGCCGGATTTTAGTAATTTCGTGATCTCAACAGGATGTTGTATTTCGTAGGGAGGAGGACGTAATCCAGGTTTATCTGAAGATCTATATAAAGACATACAATAGATTTGGGCCTTACGTCATTGGATTAGGCCTTGGATACTTGTTATATAAGACGCGATCTTGCAAAGTCAAGTTATATACTGTAAGTACAATTTACACAATTATGTTCAGTACTCTCATGTTTGTTTTATTTCATTATTTATTAATTGTCTTCTATATGACATCTAATTGAAGAACTAATATTTATATCTTATATAATAATCGAGGTTAAGCGGATTAAAGTTAAAATATTTTCCATAAGAAGCGTGAAATATTTTTTTCTATAACTTATATGTATTTTATATTAATATTTTTATAAATAGGACGCATATTTAAATATCTTAAATTTGAAGAAATCATAAAATAAACCGTTGGTTGTAAAGTCGCTAAAAAAAAAATGCCTTTATAAATCACAGTGGTGCGTGATTCTCGGCTGGCTGATCGCGATTATGGCCGGCCTCTCGGTGATTTTCGGACCGCGAGGCATGTACTTCGACACTCACGTGTACAACAGGCTGGAGGCAAGCTTCTACGCCGGTTTCCATCGTCAGGTCTTTGTACTCGCGGTCTCCTGGATAATCTTCTGCTGCATAAATGGATACGCAGGTGATGATTGCGCGCGTTCGCGAGATAATTACTAAACCGGATTACGTCAACGCCAGTCTCTAAAAGTCATAATCGTTTCAAGGTCCCATCAATTATTTACTTTCTTGGCATGGATGGATTCCGTTCAGCAAATTGACCTACTGCGCTTATCTCTCTCATTATCTGGTCATACTATCACACGTCGGAGCCGTTCGAACACCCGGCAATTTAACGCAGATGAATATGGTGAGTAAAAAAGAGTGGAAACATTTTTAAAATATTGCGTCAAAGATAATAAAAACAGACGCCTCGGTGATTAACTGGTTAAGCAATATCACTAAATCATAAAAATAAAAATGTTATCTCTTCGTGCAAAAAAATTTGATATTTAACTAACGACGTAATTAACGATATTTATTTTATTTAGTTCTACAGTGAAACTATGTGCAAATTTTTAAGTCTACTATTATGTTGTGTATATTGCATCGCTGCATTTTGTTTTAAATAGATTTTATATAAATATATGTATACATAGTAGACTTAAAAATTTGCACATAATTTAATTACGAGACGCTCATGTAATCATCAATATAACAAATATTGATGATTACATGAGCGTCTCGTAATTAAATTAAAGCGCAAGTGTAATTAAGAAAAAGGACAGCAATAAAATCTCTTTATTTTTATCAGATACGCGATTTCATCGCCAATTTAGTACTGACGATGATGATATCTGTGCTGTGGAGGCTGTGCTTCGAGACGCCCTTCATGACCCTCGATAGGATCCTTCTTGCTAAACGCAAGGAAAACTTGTCGAAGCACTTGGAGACTTACGACTCCACGTCGTCCGGAGAAATCAAAGAGATTTCCCAGTCAAAGGAATCGTCGCTCACGTACGACAACCCTGGAGAACGCGACGTTACCCACTACGATCTTATGAGAATTAAGGGAAGTAAAGAAAATTGCGCGAATGGCATAGAATACATCAACGACGATGCGGAAACAAGTCTCGGTAAAATATACTTTATCAATCCTGTCAAACGCGACGAGACATGGTCGCAGCATGAATCAACAGTAAATTCCGATAACACAAGGTCCCATTACGTCAACGTCGATCTTTGCCGCATTTTTAACGAAGGACGACCGAGAGCATGTTCGAATGGGAAAGAATTAGAGTCGATCAACAGCGATCCTGCTCACAGAGCGAAAGCAAATCAGTGCCTGAGGGATAGTGGTTAAAAGACCGATTGTATTTAATCTAGTCTAGTTATTAATAATAACAACACTATTTATAATTATTATGTAAATAGTCGTTGTGTGAGATAAATTTGCAGGATGATGGATTTGAATCCATTTTCAACAAGAGAAAAATAGAATAAGAGTAAGAGTGATATAATAATCGAGATTTTATACGAAAGAACAAGTAGACAAAGGAGCGAGATATTTTGTTTACACGTATAATATATAGTACAGTCTACAATAAACTAGAAATATCGACAGATACATATTAATTTGCGAAAATGTTCGCCAGACAGAGAATTAAAAGCGCAACTATATTTTTAGATAATAATATATAAGAGAATTATTTTTTTATTTAATCAATTTTTTATTTTTTTGATAGTGATTATTGTGATAAAGCGAGATGTGTTATTATTAATAAATATACATTAGATTATGCGTACTATAGAAAAGGTTCGTGCAAAGAGAATATGTATAATTATACAAAGCGTTACCGATTTATCGGTGCGAATTGCAGTATTAATCGAGAGAGTTAAAATTAAAGAATATATTTTATTTCACATCAAAAAAATAATTTACGATTTATTTATAACAATATAGATTTATTTTGTTTTAAATTATAAATTATATTTATAAAAAACAAGCTTACATTCCTCTATTTTCTCTCTAACTCTGTCACGAGCTTCTTATTCCTTATCACTGAATTATTTTGGCGATAAGGTAATTATACTTTTAAAAGGCACAACAATCTTAAGAAGATATTACTTCTTCGTTTATCTCGCACGTATATTGTTTGCTTAAATGAAAAATGTTGATTGCTAATTATTTGCTAATTAGAGTACAAATTTCAGTGTCTTTATGAAACCTGTTTCAGAGAACCTGTTTCGAATTGACGAATCGCCAGCAAATCGAACAATTCTGAAGTTATTGGTAATGATCGAAAGATCATTACCAATAACCCGTGTCGTTGTTTATTTAGGCCTACTCACATTTCTCTTCGTTCACACGTATTGTATCCTTTGAGAGAGCGAGCGACTCGTCCGAACGGATTCGAGCGCGGTTCAACGGCTCTGAAAGTATAAGCCGAGAAAACAATGCGGAGTCTGTGCGGGATCTATGGAAGTAATCGATACCGCGACTCAATCGAGATGAGACGAAGAGAAGAAGAAAACTTGTCTTCTATACACTTATCTCTGCCGTTCGACGTGAGAACAGTCTTAGAAACTAACGGATAAAATCGCGATTGTGATCACGAAGGAGAAAACAGCTGTAGTGTAAATTTGATGGCATCATTAGTGGGCGAAGAGTTGACATAAGCGCAACCGTAACGCATGCGAAAGACACCCCGGGGACGCATTTTGCTACCGTGGGAAAGAGAAGTGTGAATTTTCCGAAAACATTCAATACAGTTTAATTCAATTTAACAAAAGTGCACAAAAGTTCCTTGTAGTTTAGCGTCGATTAATAAAATTTTATCTAAAAATCTGTTTTTTTCTTTGCAAAAGCAAAAAAATTATAAGTTTAAAATATGACATCACACTTTAAAGAAATCTAATAAACTTATTCCTTTTTAGTTGAAAATTAATCGATTTTAGAAATTATGCTAATAATATTAATATAAATTATATAAACAATATGGACAATATGTTAAGTTATCGAAAATAAAATCTGATTAATCTGATTCATTTTGTTCACTATCTCT
>NW_020223574.1:0-1238 GCF_003070985.1 Temnothorax curvispinosus | reverse complement strand
TTACTTGGCATGATTAGACAATGTGGAGTTCCAACATTGTTTATTACCTTTTCTGCATGTGAACACAAAAATCCTGATTTATTAAAAATTTTATACAAATTACAAGAAAATATAAACATCAGCATTCATGATGCTATAAATTTGGATATGGCAGAGAAAACTAAGTTGATCAGAGAAGATCCGGTAACGTGTGTACGATATATAGAAGAAAGATTTAATCAGATTATGACGATATTGCAAAATGAACATGGTCCATTTGGAGAAAATTACGTTGTTGATTATTTTCAGAGAAGAGAATTCCAAGCTAGAGGATCAGTTCATACGCATAATCTTTTATATTGCAAAAATGCTCCAATTTATAATGAAGAAAATGATAACGAAAATAAAAAGTTAATAAAGTGGATTAATAAAATTATTACTTGTCACTACGACGATAAAAATCCATTAATACGTTTGCAGATACATCGACATAAGCCGACATGTTACAAAGGTAGAAGAAATAAATATTTGTGTAGGTTTAACTTTCCGATGTTTGTTATGAAAAATACGTTGATTTTTAAACCCTTAGAAGAAAAGGAGAAGACTAAAAATTACAAATCAAATGTAAAAAAAATTAAAGAGATGATGCAAGAATTTTTTTAAAAAAATATACTAATTTCTTTCGAGGAAATGTTGGAACGTTTAGAAATGACTGAGAGAGATTACATTCATGCAATCAGAAGCACTTTATCAAGAACTAAGATTTTCTTAAAAAGACAAAGCAGTGAAGTTGCAATTAATGCATACAACAAAATAATATTAACACTTCTCGAATCAAATATGGATATACAATTTGTATTAGATCCATATAGTTGTGCTTCGTATATGATTAATTATGTTACAAAAGTCGATGCAGGCCTATCACGATTATTAAGAGAGGCATCTAAAGATTTGGAAAATGGAAATTTATATATTAGACGAAAGTTTAGAAAGATTGCTAACATTTTCATAAATGGTAATACTATGTCTGCACAAGAAGCAGTTTATCACGTTCTCGGTCTACCACTTTCATTGTGTAGTAGAGCTGTTATTTATATTAACACTTCTCCGCAAAAAGAGCGTGTACGAATGTTAAAAAACCAAAAACATTTAAAAAAAATTAGCGAGGATTCAACGGATATCTATTACAAAAACATTATCGAAAAGTACGAGAATCGAAATTATTCTAAATATTCTGAGGTTTGTCTTGCAGATTTTGC
>NW_020223573.1:33086-38819 GCF_003070985.1 Temnothorax curvispinosus | reverse complement strand
AAATAATTAGCCAGTTCTTATTGAGTTTTCCTTCCTTCAGCTCTTTTTTCTTAGTTCTTAAATTACACAAATCATAAAAGATGTATTTATTTATTTTAAGACAAAATTACATTCTTTATATTCTACATGTGTTTAGCAAATAAAAAGTACGTTAAAAATTATATATATTTAAAAAAAAGTAAAACAGCCGCCAAGTACACGCGTAGTGTATGTTGTTAAGTAATAAAACAATGAAACCCAAATGGTAAATAATATTTTTTTACACTTAGGAAAAATCCAAGTGGTAGTAGCTTTAATTATCCTAAAAAAAAAAAAAATAATATCTAATACCATAAAACTGCGTTACCTTACCCGACTCAAGTGATATGTAAAAATTAATATAAAATTAAACATTTATTAAAAAAAAAGAATTAAAAATTAATACAATATTAAAAAATTTTTTTTAATTTTAGTTGAAAAAACTTGGCCCTGCTAGATTTTCAGATATCTGTATTATTAAATAATTAATTTAAAATATTAAATTAATAATTACAAAGTAAATGTAGAAATACTTTTACACAATTTGATAATTTAAACTTTTTCCATTTATAGAAATTATTTTATTAATATAATATATTGTTCAGCAGCGCCAAGTTTTTTCAACTAAAATTTAGAAAAATTTTTTAATTTTAAGTTAATTTTTAATTTTTTTTTTAATTAATGTTTAATTTTATATTAATTTCTGCATATCACTTGAGTCGAGTAAGGTAACGCAATTTTATATAATGTAATTTTTTTTTAAGGAAAATTATTTATGATTATTTAATGATTTTACCTTAATACTGTCATATAAATAGATGAAGGGGAATTAAACCAACAATAAGCAAAAAAGATTACATCATTCTATTTATAGTAAGCATAACAATAATGTTGATATCTTGTAAAGATCACATGTTATATAAACATAAATGTACTTGGCGCGAAACACTACCCTGTCTCTTGATAATTTGTTGCATCTGTCCATGAAAGAATGACGCCAAAAATCGCCTGTTTCGCCACTCTTGAAATCCGACTTGAATTTGGTGCTAAACGATAGTTATACCGGGTGGGGAAAAAGTCCGGAACCGGTGAAATATCTCGAAAACAAGACATTTTAGGAAAAAACGTTTTATACAAAAGTTGTTTGGCTTGAAGGGACACATAAGATGGTGCCATTGGTTTCACCTTGGATGGTCGTTTAAAGCTCACGTGGACGACACCTTTAATTTATTAAGTAGAAACCCCTATTTTTTAATGCATATTCTTGTAGCTAATCTCGAGAGCTTTTCAAAATACTATAATAAAGTATTTTTTTATTAAGAACTTTTGGAATTATAAGGCTTGAAAATTTCTAGTATTTTGACATAAAACACAAAATATCTTGTAAAACATTAAGTTTTCGGTAATGTTACCTTAACACTTTTATGCACAGAATGATGAGACGAAACAATTGGTATAAAAAAGGCATATTTCCTTTAAGAAAAAATATGTAATTTGCAACACGCATCTGCATACTTTTTCTTAAAAGCAACTATGCCTTTTTTTATACCAATTGATTCGTCTCATTATTCTGTGCATAAAAGTGTTAAGGTAACATAATGTTTTACAAGATATTTTGTATTTTATGTCAAAATACTAGAACTTTCAAGCCTTATAATTCCAAAAGTTCTTAATGAAAAAATACTTTATTATAGTGCTTTGAAAAGCTCTTGAGATTAGCTACAAAAATATGCATTGAAAAATAGGGGTTTTTATTTAAGAAATTAAAGGTGTCGTTCAAGTAAACTTTAAACGACCATCCAAGGTGAAACCAATGGCATCATCTTATGTGCCCCTTCGAGCTAAACAATTTTTGTCTAAAACGTTTTTTCCTAAAATGTCTTGTTTTCGAGATATTTTACCGGTTCTGGAATTTTTCCCTACCCGGTATATAAAATATTGATCCTCTGAAAGTTTCAGATTGAGCCCACTCTTTATCTTCAAGATATGAGGGATCAAAGTTCGCATTGTGCTTCAACATCCTTATCAACTGTTCCGACCAATTTCAGATGGTGCTTGATTAGCGTGAGTCCCCGTGCCTCTCACGATTTGGGATGCTTGATTAGCGTGAGTCTCCCGTGCCTCTCACGTTGCATGAACCATGTATACGTTTTGATATACTCCTTTAACGCTTTTTAGGAATGGTTATTGACGTATTGCATATATCAGGGTTGGGTATATCGATCCCATTGTATTGTCCATAGCCGAGATATCATATAATTGTCATTATATGGCTGCAACAATGCGAACTTTGACCCATCATATCGTGGAGATAAAAAGTGGGTTCAATCTGAAACTTTCAGAGGATTAATATCTTATATATAACTATCGTTTAGCACCAAATTCAAGTCGGATTTCAAGGGTGGCGAAACAGACGATTTTTGGCCTGTTCTTGCCGTCACTCTTTATATGTATATAACTATATATTGGTATATTAGACTTTTATTTGAAGCATATTTTTAAAAAATGTACTGTTTCTTTTATATGTCCATTGGAAACTCTTCTCAAAGTTTCTTTTCTTTCTGTACATATAAATGGTAACTAATTTTGTTCTTCAAATATCACTTATCTTAGAGACAAAGGAGGGAGCGTAAAATAACTCGATTTCTGCCTCAAAAGTGTTAGGTATAATGTACGTAAGTTATACATGTAATCTAATGTTTTTTTAGTTGCTGAATACGATATTAGTATTTTTATTCATCTAAATCCGTGGAAAAGTGGTCAAAATTTGCTTTAAAGAAGTTGAAATAAATCATTTTTAATAGTACAATAGTACAGGGGAAGACGGCTGGCCTAGTGAGTAGAGCGCCAGATTCGTAATCCGGAGCAGGTTGCAAATTGCAATAGCCGGGTTCGAATCCCGCTAGGCCACTTAGAATTTTCTCTGCTGTAACACGCTGCCCCCGCCACCTAGGTATCCCTAGATGAAAACAGGGCTCCGTCTTTGGAAGAGACGTTAAACCGTTGGTCCAAAGGGTTAAAGTGAGAGGAGAAGGGTAGCATTGTGGAGGTTTGGGTAACGTTCTTAAGAAAAAATGCCTTGCAAACCCTGCGGGGATAAGCAATAAAGATAGTTTTTTTTTTTAGTACAATAGTACAATTAGTGACAATTTTGTTCACTTTCCTATGGGTTTAGACTATTGATCTTTATATAACACTAAATGGCGTATTCAAAGGATTTTTTGTGATGAATTGAAGCCATCTTTGATAAAGTAAAATATGCTAATATGCGGCGTCTACTGTTGGTGTATGCTGTTTCGAACTGTGTTCTTTCAGAAAGGTATAAGTAAATAAAAAATGTTTACGCATCACAAGTATTCCAACAATATACAAATCAGTTGTGTTTACTGTCATGCAGTGAAAGGCAGTGCATATTTTTTGTTATCAAAAAATGACTGCACATAGCAAACGCCATCCAGTGTTATATAGAGATTAGTGGTTTAGACAGATAAAAATGCTACGTCATATTCAGCGATCAAAAAACATAATAAGATTACGTGAATAACTTAAGTTGCACTTTTTAAGCAGAAATCGGCCTATTTTACTCACCCTTTGCCATATAAACAAATAAAGAATATTGATAGAGAAAATTATTTTACGACTTCAAAATGATACGATAATATCTTACGGGGAAAGGCTCTTTAGAAGCGCGAGAAAAAAATCAGTTTGCATATTAATATGTGTATAAGAATAAACATGCATTTATCAAGTAATATGCAGAGTATTCTAATATTATCAGGTTATTATAATTTATTCAAATTTTCTAGTTACCCGTTATAGCTCTTTATCCGTTAATCTACACTTTTCAACTTTACTGGTGTTTATATGAGAACTGTATGAAAGTTTTATCTGCGAAAGTTAAAATGTTTCTTTTCATAAAACTGAAGAAAAATATCTTTACTGTTCTGAATAACGATAACGTTCTCGATAACCCTAAAGTAAAGCAATAAATTATACGATGTATTTTTTGTTTCTCATTCGGTGACAAATGATGGTTAATCTTTTTGCTTTTTCAAAAGAAATAGACCCGTATTTATAGTCGTTACTCATATCTCGTCTCAAGAGCGTATCAAATAAGATACTAAAAAAAATTGCGTTTTATATCTAATCAAAACACAACTATTGAACCTCTAGAAACGAGACGGTTCAATAGTTATGTTTTGATTATAGAAATAAAACGCAATTTTGTGCACTCAAGTGTTATTCATAGGTGACTTGAAAAGAGATTGAGTTCATTAATGTAACATAATAATTATAAATACAGTTTCTAAAGATCAAGACTGTATTTATAATTATTATGTTATTAATAAACTCAATCTCTTTTCAAGTCACCTATGAATAACACTTAGTGATACATGATTTTCTCCGACTCAATATTTAATTGATACGATATTTTTTTCTAAAAAATGAGAACTATCAGAAATAGATCTCGTAATATCTCGAGACAACTTGCAGCTAAGTTCTCACTTGAACTACGAATACAAAAATGATGCATCAAATATCAAGCGACGCGGTAGCGTCGCGACGCTAAGTACATGAAAAAGAGAGTTAGCAGACGACGCTACCAAGTAGTTTATCCGGAGTTTTTGGACCGATCGATTTTCCAAATCAAATATCTCAAGAAAGAAAATTGCGATCAAAAATCTGATGACAATTTTCTAATAAAATGTTGATACGAGTTTTTGATTGCAATCAGTATGATTAAGATTGATGCAGTCAATACTGAGCTCTCGAAAGCTCACATGTCAAAAATGTGAATTTTCTCTGCGATATCTCAGCGAGTTCAGACTCTAGTCATACGAGCACGCGTTTGCTGCACTCACCTACGCAAAGCCAGTTTGTCCCTCAAGGACGCATTTATATCGCTCTGGTCAATGCAATCAAAGCAACCACATTTGCACGCTTACATTCCTTGACGCTAATTGGTTATCTCGCTTGTGCGTTAAATGCATAATTTAATTATGTGCTGCATATGCATATATGTAAAGTTTGTTTGTCAGATTTGAGATTACATACAAATTATGCCTGCGCATACACATTGGGAGTTATTGGGAATAAAACCTATAATACACGTTATTATAAATTCGGGAATAAACGAACGCAGGCTATTTAAGAAAAAAGGATAAGAAAGAAGGGAGAAAGAGAAATTATCTTAAAAGAGAAACAGAGAGAGAGAGAGAGAGAGAGAGAGAGAGAGAGAGAGAGAGAAAGAAGTAACGAGAGAGGTAATATATTTTAAAAATATTATATATATCCCTGGCGGAAAAAATTTCTATGAATAACTACAAAATTTAACTAGAAATAGAAATTTGTACATTTTTGTTGAAATATTTAATTTTTTGTAAAAATGGTTATTTTTTTGTAGAAATATCTACGAAATAGTACCACAAATTACAATGTTCTCAAATCAAGAAATTATTGCAAGTAGTATTTTATGAAAAACTACAATTTATAAAAAATAGTACAAAAATCTACAAATTTTAAAAATTTAAAAAGAAACAAAATCTTAAAAAATTAAAACATCTGCTTACTTGTAGAATACTACAAAAATTTACAAAAGTGTTCCAATTCTAGCATTTTTATGAAGGATTTTGTAATACTTCTTAAATTCATGTAGAATTTAATAGATTCTGGCAATTATATTTTATAGTTTTTTAAATTTTGTAGAAATATTTT
>NW_020223573.1:16878-32986 GCF_003070985.1 Temnothorax curvispinosus | reverse complement strand
ATATATATATATATTATATTAGGTTGGGGAAAAAGTAATCCATTATTTTTTCGCTAGATGGCTTTAGTGATATATATCACGTGATGTATTAATCGCATAGGTTAAAGATCCTCAAGTATATATATATATATATATATATATATACACACATATAATATTGCATATGCATTTAGAGTAACTTCGGTATATATGCCGCACCTAAGGAAAACTTAATTTATTGAGTACTATTTACTACGTTTAAAGCAAATAAAATATACCAATAAAAACTTTATATTGTCTACTACTACAAAAAAATTAGAAATATGAAATATTTATTCTTTGTATTTAACTAAAAAGCTTTTAAAAACCCTTGCATTTTTGCCATATATCCTATAGAGATGGGATGGGTGAAATATACGCGTTATAAAAAATTACAAATAATAATGTTTATAAATAAGACAGTAAAATGTCATAATAAGTTATAAAATGTGTGTAAAAAGTTTATTAAGGTGTAAGAATGATAAACAAATTATAAAACTGAAAGATTTTAGAAAGAAAATAGAAGAGCAATAGATGCATTAAAGGTTATTGTTATACGATCCAAAAAAAAAGAAGGAAAAAGAACACATAGAAAATTTTGATTTTTACAGAGTGTTTGTATTATGGCATAAATCCCGCATGCTAAAAATGCCGTATATCCCAAACAGGAAGGATATACAAGATATCAAGCTAAACAAAGAATACAAGGCTATGCACTTGTACTTGTTGTATATATTCCATCCTTTACTATCCCTCTACACTTATATATCATGACATAACTATTAAACCTTTTACATTCCCTACAGTAATAATTTTATACGTAGGTCGTAATATATGATCGCGCTACTTAGGAGAAACCGGGACTATAATATTTGTCAACATTTTACGCTCTTTTCAAGTTTACTAAAAAACTAATAAAGATATTCGGCTAAACATTTTAATGGTGTAACTTTTTAACCTTGTTATTAAAAAAAAAATAATTAGAATTGTTAATCTTTTACCATTTTAAAGAAGTGAATTTTTTAAGTAAACAAGTCAAACGTAGACAAATGACCTCATATGCGGGGTTATCTCTCCATATTCAAGGGGCTATCTATCCACATAATAAAAAACATAATTTATATTAATTTTCATACTTTTTTATAATATTATTTATTATTAATATATAATATTGAAAAAACTGCCTAATCGTTGAAGTCAGAGTAGTAGTAGGCTTTGTGCAGATTTTTTGACAGAATTCCTGCGTGGAGCTAACTTTTCTTTATATATAGTGACATCAAACTGATTTTGAGTCCGTTGCAAAATCAATGTGATGAGTTTCTTTTGTCCCTTCAATTCTTTAATTTTTTTTGTATTTGGGGCTTTTACTTTATCCTTAGCAGCGTTTAAAATAGAAAATACTCAATAATTTAAGACAAACTCATATATTTAACTTAATGTGTATTTTTAAAACAAAAATTTGATGACGATTCTTGAATCGCAGGATCAAGTAAGTGCTCGTAAGTCACTTTTTTACAGTAGTGAGTGGGAGCTCGAACATTTATTCCAAAGTCTAACATTGCAAAAAGATTCTCGCTCGATTTTTATTCTTTTAATCGTTCTAAGAATAATTTTATTATATGTATGTTTACTTTATTTGTTTAAAGGAAAGTCTTACTTTTGTAGTTACGCACCATTATCTATTAAAAAAGAAAAACAAAAGTGTGGACACATTGCCCCATCAAAAATAGGAAAGATAGCCCCGACCACGATTTTCAGTTTATAATATATTGCACATTTTAGATTACTAGACATCACAGACGCGCGCTTCGCGCGCGCTATTTAGCATTAATATTACACACAACTGTCAAAATATGCTATGATAGTCGCTCACGAAGTTAGCGCAGCAATAGAATCAATCAGCATCGCGGAAAAGAGCCAACAAAGCAATTCGAGACTTTCGAGAAGACTTCGAGAGATGCAAGTATCGATTTAACATGCCTTTAGAAAGGAGGATCCGGAATTAAGATTTGACGCTTCTCACATCTGATAACTATATATTAATTGATAAAATATTATGAATTGCTTACCTTAATTTGAGTTAAACTATTATCGCACAGCAAATTTTTCGACCGTCAAAAAATGTAAATAATTATTTTCGCTTTTTTTTTAACATATGTAGCGTCTGCGAGAAGCATCGCAAGAAAACAAACAACTTTTAAATCTCTTTACATAGAGATTTTTTAACTATTTGTTGCAATAGTAGAGCAGTCTGTTTCTTAAAACCTCAGATAGCAGTACTGTGGACACATATAGCCCCCGTAGACAAATAGCTCTGGTTTCTCTATTACATTGAGAAATCGATTCAACTCAGTCGGTTTCGTTAACATTAACAGTAAAGAACTGAAATTACAACACAATACTAATATGGCATAAAGGCACATAACAGAGTGATTGCGAGCAAATATCTTTATTCTTTTTATTTTTTCTGACTGCGGCAAAAATCCCCGCGCGGCGTAAATACCGGAGTTACACCAATATTAGTTCAGATGAAGATAAGATAAAATAAGTAGTAAATTCATGTACATGTATACTGAGAAAAAATATTTAGATCTAAAAAATATTTATTAGGTGACTCCTAATAGCTTATTTACTTAATATAATACACATATTTATTTAGAATTAGATATTTTAATTTAAATTAAGTAAAAATATCTAATTCTAAATAAATATGTGTATTATAATTAAATAAATAAATTGTTAGAAGCGACTTAAATAAATATTTTTTTAGATTTAAATATTTTTTTTATAGTGTATGATTTATATACACTCTTTGCTAAAAAAATTAAAGCATCCCGAATAAATCGCCGGATTTCAATAAAACTTGAAATTCTGACTAGCCAATAGAGGTTGCCAACACCTCGAAGATACTTCTGCATGAGAGATGTGAGTTGCGTGCACAGGGGCATTAGCTTGAGGTATCTATACCCTAAATTTTACAGTTTTTGGAATTATTTTTCGGGATGCTTCAATTTGTTTTAGCAAGAAACGTATATACATATATTTCCTGAAATATTTTAAATTTCTACAAAAATATAAACGAAAGACTCGAAGGGCCGTGATAAGGGGGGTAAAAAGCTCCTTTGCTAGCGATTGATAATGAAGTGACTCACCTCACAATGCGCGCCTCTGTATCTAAACAAAGCATGCGTGATAAGCTCCAGCCAGTGCAGATGTTTAAGCAAGCATATAAGCGTGCAAGATTTCAAATGTGTATGCTGTCGAAGGCGGCTTGAAGAGAGAGTGTAAGATGGTGTGTACCTCCGTACAAGAGAGTGTGATGGTGAGCCCGTGCACGTCTCGGAAATGAGTCGATGTTCACATGAGGACGTCTCGGAGTGAGTGTATTAGATGTGTGAACCCGAAGGCTTCCCGTGAGTGAGTGAGTTCCGCGCACTTACGGCTTTGCTCAAGCTGCTGAAAAGCATGTGTCCGCACAGACTCGACAATATAAGTACATACACTAGTGACACTGAGAAAGGGGGAGAAGTATCTTTCTCTTTGGCTACGGTCAACGTGACGCTACAAATGCTTTGGAGCGTTTTTCTTCTCCTTCTTTCTTCATTGAAAGAATTGTCATACATACAGGCCGCCATATTCCTGGTAGGATAAACCGATGCGTGCGCACTGGAAATCGAGTACCACTAAAAAAGTTCAGTGTTTCTACTGTGTACACTTATATTGTAACGCGGACGAGTAACATGCTCTATAAATTTCTGTATGGCTGGTATTCATAGTCGGTTCTTATTTCAAGACCGTCTTTAAGTAATTTCCTAAGTTGTTAAGGGGGGAGACTCGTCTCTTTGACCCCTTTTTTTGATAATTTTTTATAAAAAACTGAGAGTATTTAATGAAACCTAATAAAATACATGATAATGTTGACGATCAAATGTACAAGAAAAAAATTTTTTATAGTAGAAAAAATACTCGCTGCAGCTGCTCGAAGTTGTCGTCTAGATTTTGCGCGGGAGAATGCCCAATGAACTGAAATCAACGAACCAAAATTTTTTCGTTAAATTATGATCCTCCGATGCGCATAAACCTAAATATACATTAAAATTTTTATAATAAATATTATTTTTGGCCATTTGTTTATAAAAAAAATCGTGAAATTTTTTTAAAACGTTCTCTATTTTTGAATTTATTTTTTTTTGCTAAATTTAGGTTCATGCGCATCGGAGGATCATAATTTAACGAAATAATTTTGGTTCGTTGATTTCAGTTCATTACAAGGTCCTGGGTATTCTCCCGCGCAAAATCTAGACGACAACTTCGAGCAACTGCAGCGAGTATTTTTTCTACTATAAAAAAATTTTTTCTTGTACATTTAATCGTCAACATTATCATGTATTTTATTAGAATTCAATAAATACTCTCAGTTCTTTATAAAAAATTATCAAAAAAAGGGGTCAAAGAGACGAGTCTCCCCCCTTAATACGGTTCTGTGATTGGTTTATGACATATCTTGAGATTGTACTTAAGACGGTCTTAAATATAAGAATAGACTATGAATACCGGCCTATCAGGTATCGTCAAAAGCGGCACCGATCGGTGAGGTAATGAGCCTATACATATAGTTATCGATTGATACTGCCTCGCGATCTACCGATATTTCACTACGAATGTTCAGCAAATTGAGCTACAGAAAATTATTTACAAACTACACAAATTTAATACTAATCTATTCAAAGCTGAGAAAACGGACTAATTGTAAGTAACAAAAAAGACAAAGATACAACTAACTGACCCACTCGGCATGTTATGTTGCTGAAATATTGAAATATTCGGAAATGGTGCAGAAATATTTCGTCAACATTTCATTTGTAACTATGCATCTGAAATATTTCAGAAATGTACCTGCATCATGTTTTTTATAATATTACATTGTTGTTGCAAAGTTGTTTACAATATTTGTAAGTTTCTGTAATATTGCAAAAAAATGTAGCAGATGCAATATTTCAGAAATATTTCTGAAACATTATAAAACTAATATTACGTTTGCATTGAACGAATAATATTTCTATAACATATCAAACGCAACATTGCATTTAAAATATTTCTGAAAATTTCTGAAAGATTGCGTAGGTAATGAAAAATTGAATTGCAGGCAGTGAATTTCTAAAATATTGCAGAAGAAATATTCCAGATGTAATGGTTTAGAAACATTTCTGATACATGATAAAACTATTATTTACATTTACGTTGCACGCGTTATATTTTTGAATGTTTTACATACAACATTGCATTTGTAATATTTCCGAAAAGTTATTGACAGACTTTAGAACTTATAAAAAATTAAATTTATCTTTATCTTTACTATTATATAAAGGGGAAAAGTTTGTACTGTTGTTCGGGGTAATCTTAGAAATTATTGGACCGATTTTGAAAGTATTGTATATGAAGTAGGGTAGAATTTCCCGGGGAGTGGTATAGGGTGTATAGTTCTTTGTTACCGATCTTTTGGAAAACGGTTTTTCTAATTTCTTCAATTTTTCAAGAAATAATTGACCCAATTTTAAAAAATTACATATAAAACAAGGATAGAATTTCTCGGGGAGTGCCATAAAGTGTATAATTTTTTGTTACCGATTTTTTTTGGAACCGGTATCCGAAATGTTTCCAATTTTTCGGGAAATAATTGACCGAATCTTAATAGTACAGTCACTTTAGACAAAAATCAAGCGAAACCTCGGAAAAAATGTCAGCAAGGTGAATTTTGGCACAGATCTTCGTTTTTGCATAAGATTGAAGGGGGAAAAAGTTTACCATTATACAGTGGCCGCTAAGAAAAATAATTAAACAAATAGGGCTCAAATTCCGTTTTCTTGCAAATATCTCGTTAAATATCGATTTTACAAAAAAAATACAAAAGTAGAAAATTAAAGAGTGGACAATTTTGCACAAAAAATGTTCTATAAGTTTTTTTTGTACGAGCAATACTTTTCACGTAATAAATTATGCAAAATGTACGCGGCGCGGTGAATGTACGGAGCGCGCCGACAGACGTCAAGTGAATTTAAAGCGTCGCACGCTTTTGATACATTATGTCAATGATGATTAGAATCAGTTTAAGGTTTTTCGCGATAATTTACACATTTACGTAAATAAATAAAAAAATCAAAAAATGACGAAATATATAGCGATATGAGACCTAAAAGTAGACATTCCAAGCTTTCAATCGCTTTTTCAAAAACTTTTCTAGCGCAATTTTTCGCAAAGTTATGACGATTTTAATTTTAACATTTTATAAAGAAATTTGAAGATTACTGAAAATATCAATAGCTTGATTTTAAAGAAAAACATTTTTGTAATTTTTTTCCTCTGGTAGGGTCAAAGTATGAAGTATATACTGTAATATCTTGCAGGCGTTTTTTTTTTACAATTTGGAACCTACTTGTGACTGATTTTATAAAAAAAGGCAAAAACTGCATGTAACAATTTGTTTAAGCCATCGTAGAATTTTCAAAAATTATCGCAGAATAACGAAACAAATTGCATTAAAAAGCTGAAGGTTTCAGCTTTTCAACGATTTTTTGCTCATTTCTGTACGATGATTCGTGCAAAAGTTATGATATTTTTTGTACGCGCGTGCGACGCTTTAAATTCACTTGACGTCTGTCGGCGCGCTCCGTACGTTCACCGCGCCGTGTATAATCTTGCATAATTTATTACGTGAAAAGTATTGCTTGTACGAAAAAAACTTATAGAACATTTTTTGTTCAAAATTGTCCACTCTTTAATTTTCTACTCTTGTATTTTCTTTGTAAAATCAATATTTAACGAGATATTTGTAAGAAAACGGAATTTAAGCCTTATTTGCTTAATTATTTTTCTTAGCGGCCACTGTATAATGGTAAACTTTCTTCCCCCTTCAATCTTATGCAAAAACGAAGGTCTGTGCCAAAATTCATCTTGCTGACATTTTTTCCGACGTCAAATCCTAAAGTGACTGTACTATAAAGAATAGTATATAAAACAGGGGTAGAATTTCCCGGGGAGTGCTATAAACTGTATACTTTTTTGTTACCGATCTTTATTGGAACCGGTATCTGAAATTTTTCCAATTTTTCGGGAAATAATTGACCAAATTTTAAAGAATTGTATATAAAACAGGAGTAGAATTTTCTAATAAAGGGGTTACCGATTTCAGTCTAAAAAAATTTATGTAATTGTTTTGATTTCTGCAAATTTTGAGATATCAAGCTAATTTTTTTTTATGGATAGAATATTATTATATTGAATTTGGTGAGAATCGGTGATTACCGATTTTATTCCTTGGTTTTTTAATTGAAAAATCGAGGTTCTGTGTACATCGCGAGCGAGCAATCTCAAAATTCCCGAAAAAACGCCTGGGTAAACCAAGGGATGTTGTCGCTGATCGGTAAGTGAATATCGGAAAAGCGGAAATGACTCAATAGTGTGAAACTCGAGTAGAAAAAGACCGGTTACGACATGTTTAATCCACGAAAACATTTATGCGGTCTGATTTGAAATTAGAGGCATTTATAGTTATGATTCAAATTACGAATACCAATTTTATCCGAGTGTAATAATTGGAAAAATGGATGCAATATGTGATCATTGTCAAGTAAAAAAGTTTAAAACTTAAGCACCTAGAATGTGTTATTCATACAGAAAAGTTAAACTACCGTCTTTAAATCAACCACCCGACACACTCCTTATGTTTGTCCACAATAAGGATATTGAAACACAAATGAAGTCGTTTCAAGAAAAATGACTCCCGGGCGAAACCCGGGTAACCTGCTAGTTATTATATAATTATTGCATTTTATTGCATTTTTTCCTCTTTTATTAAGAATTTTCTGATATTCCAAATTTTGTCAATTATGGCATTTTTAATATAAAATATAAAATACTTAGATAATAGTATTTAATATAAAATAATATTCAACGTTGACTGGCAAAAAAGATTTATTCGTATATCTGTATTGTTAATATTGTTATGCGATAGCTTTATGTTCATCAAAATAAGCAAGTATAAGAAAGAAAGAAGCGTCAGAGTTAGAGGCTCACCACTACCCTGTTCAATCATCGATATCAAACAACAAGGTGCCGGTATACTACTTGGATGGGTGATCGGCTGAGAGAGCGGACTTTGGACAAATGCGCGGTGGCTATACGCACATGGCTTAATATTTTTTTTTGTTCCGTTAACAAAATATTTCATTTTTCACATATTAACAGTCTTTGCATCAGTAACAAAATTTTGTTTGCTAATATAAAACATTTTTCTCAGTGTAAAATGTATTTGAAATATCTTTGAGGTGTTTCTGCAATATTTCGTAGATATATTTCAGAAATATTTTATAATATTACCAAAATATTGCCGAAATCTTTCAGCATAGTTGAATTTGAAATAATTGCGGACATTGAAACATTGCCGAAATGATGTAGAAACGGTCGTGAAATATTTTTAAAATATTAATGAAAGATATAATATTTCAAATGAAATTTTGCAAAAATGTTTCTGAAATATTACATGCCGAATGGGGAATATATGTACAAATGTTTTGTAAAATCCTTACAAAAAGTCTTTATAAAAGAAAAAATACGCCAAGTACATAACCACAGTATAGGTAAGAAGGTAAAGCGGGGAGCACACACTTCTGCACAACGCATAATGCGTAAGCATAAGAAAATTGATTGGTCCATATACATATGCATAAGAAAATAGACCAATCAGTTCTCTTATGCTTACGCATTATGCGTTGTGCAGAAGTGTGTGCGCCCCGCTTAAGGTACATTTTGTCGGTGCCTTTTATTTTTATGGCAACCATCCGCCATGTTGTTGATTGTACAAGCGCCCTTTATTTGATACATTGTATATTTTATAAGTTTGAATGTATTTTAGTATACCCAGAGCACGCTAAGTTTTTGAGTCTCCCCCATCACGCTCATGTTAAATTTTTCCTCAATTTCTCACTTTAATATTTCAGCGTTTATTATTAATATGTACACAGAGAACTAATAAATTGATATAACAACGTGTAGATGACAGCGCTAAATACTTCTTACTTAATATGTATTAATAGTATAAGAATTGTGTAATTCAGATTATAACATTAATAGTATATACATATTATAATTAATACGTATTAACTATTAATGAATACCCACACAGCACATAATATTGCAGAAATATTGCAGTAATATTGCAATATAGTGGAAATATTACGTATTACAATGAAATATTTCAGAAATATTACTGATGTATTACACGTTTTTAAATAATATTGAAATATTACAGTAATATTGCTGCAATATATTGTTGAAATATAATACTTTAAGTAGCAAAATAATGTCAAATGACATTTTAATGACATCTTATTGACGTCATTAAGACGTTATTAAGGTATCACACAATCATACGTATTGCACAGATAATATATACCAGTTAAAGAATTTTGGACTGAAAAAAAGAAAAATCTAAATAAAAAAATGTGATAAAATCAAAAGAGACTGACTTGCACTTTTGGGGAATAAAAGTGATTAAAATAAATTTTATAAGTGGTGGTATTTAATTTTATAACTTGTTATTTGTTTTGTAATAATATAAGGTAATTATATATACAATTAATTTTTAATTAAGAGCCAGTAAGTAAATTGATAATAAAATAAATGGATAAAATTTAAAATTTATATTTCTTATATAATCAATATTAAACTTTTCAAATTACGAGTTTGTCACACGGATAAACAGAACGTTTCTGAGTGCGTAAGTGGAGGGAAGAACGCTAGTGTGTGTGGCTATGTGCTTGGTCGCAGCACCGACCCCCACCATTCCCGGTCTTCTCTCGCTGCCTCTTGCATGGCTCCGTGGGACCACGCAATCACGTGTACGACACCGCACAGAAACAATCGTTTTAATTTCAGGTAATTTTTCTTTATTTAATAAATATTGCTCACACAAATATTTTTAAAAGTATTTTTGTATAATTATTACTAATATGTACATTGTACATATATATTTGGCGATTTGTCTTTAAATCCAAAAATAGAGATTACGTGGCATAATGGTCTGTAAAAACCACGTTAATATCATAAAAATCATTTCAATGACCATCTTAAAATACATATATTTGCCTTTATAACCTTATTGAACGAGTCTCTAATAAAATTATTTATTAACGGCTTCATACTTAAATCTTGATGCTAACTTAACCTCAAAATTTTTAACAGTTTAATCCAACTGGAGCCCTTAGTTGGAGATACGTGATAGAAATATGCCGATCCCAAATCTCTTAAAAAGTAGTTTAATCGATCATTAATTAAATGATTTAACCATAATTATTTAACCATTTACATAATTTTATAATAATTATTGATCTTATGCTATATGTTACAGTATTGCTTTCCATCAGTGGATGTTCATGCAGTTCAGAGCAGCACCAAGTAGTTTGATAGAAGAGCAAAAGATTTATTTATTAGATATGTAAGTAATAAAAAGTTAAATTTGATATAAACCATACTTTCCAATATTAATCGTCAATACTGAAAATCCAAAGTATACGTGTAACATCAACTACAGATTTTCAGTATACATCGTAGATAGTGAATATCACAATACAGATTCATATTTAACCTACTTTTATGTTTAAAATATATAATTAGATGTAAATAATAATTACTGTTTTTGTATTATGTTGCAGTGTTACGTTGCTTTCCATCAGTGGAAGTTCACGCAGAGCAGCACCAAGCAGTTTGATTTCTATCAAACTCTTCTGAGCGACAGCTTTATTTATTAGACACATAAGTAAGAAAAATTTAAACTTGGTATAAACTGCGTTCCAATATTTTAATATCCAGTACTGAAAATCTAAAGTGTATGTATAACATTAACCATAGATTTTTAGTATAGACAGTGAATATCGGAACACGTCATACTTAACCCCGTATTCTTATGTTTTAATATGTAATTATGTATGAAATAAACAAGGTGATTTTTATTTTGTGTGCCAATCATCTCCGCTATAATTATCTCAGAAAGTATTGATTTATTGGAAAAATGTTTCAGATAAAAGTTGGAGAGTTCAAGGAGGACCAATAGACAATTTTATTAGATTTTGAGTCCGGGACCTGTGTTAAGCCTAATAGGATCCAAGTCAAATTATTTAAATAGAAACCCCCTTTTTATGGTGTCATCTTTTTCTACTAATTAATATGAACAACTTTTGTCTGAAACATTTTTTTATTTGCCTTATACTTTTTGAGATATTCAAGGAAAACTTGGTATTTTTTTTCAATATTTAGCTTACAATAGATGTTTGTCAATAAATGTTCGTCGGAGTGAAAAATGGTACAGGACTTTTTGACTTGATTTGGTTTCAAGAATATACTGTTGCAATAGTATTCTAATTTCTTTAAATAATTGTGTACACATGAAAGCTTCAAGAAAATGTATACACAAATATTTAAAAAAATTAGGGTATTATTGCAGTAGCACATTCTTGAGACCATATCAAGTCAAAAAATCTTGTATCATTTTTCCCTCCGACAAGCATTTATCAAGATATAAGCTAAATATTTAAAAAATTTCCAAATTTTTCTTGAATATCTCAAAAAGTATAAGGCAAATAAAAAATGTTTTAAACAAAAGTTGTTTATATTAATTAGTAGAAAAAAATAATGTAATAAAAAAAAGAAGTTTTTATTTAAAAAATTTGACTTGGACCCTACTGGGCTCAACATGGGTTCCAGAATCAAAATCTAATAAGATTATCTATTATTCCTCTATAAACCCTTTTATCTGAAACATTTTTCCAATAAACCAATACTTTATGAGATAATTAGTGAAGATAATTGGCATACAAAATAAAACTCACCTTGTATAATTAGATATAAATAATAATTACAGTTTTTGTATTATGTTATAGTGTTACGTCATTCTTTATCAGTGGAAATTCATACAGTGCAGAGTAGCATGGAGCAGTTTTGAAGAAGAAAGAGATAAAAAGATAATATCAATATTATTTTCTTAATATTGTATGTAATACTAATATTAAAAATAACAATTATTAAAAATTAAAATTTAATAATATTCATTAAAATGTTTTAATTTTTAGCAATATTAAATATTATCTAATATTACACAAATATTATGAAAAATCTGGTATGTTAGCATTTATAATTATGAGATGCGATTTTTGCAGTTTCTATGAATTAAAATTTTGCATTACTTTCAGATTCCAGATGTTGCTCCGTCAAATAAATATTATATTCAACAGAAAAATATCCATTATTGAATAAACATTTAAAACATATATAAAATAATTAAAAAATTGTAATTAAAGCCTTAAAAAAATGTGATAAATGAGTAATAAATAATAAGCCAAAGCTTTTCTAACAAAATATGCCATTCAATAACAAAGCGCCTTTATGCCTTGACTGGCGCTACAAGGCGTTACTTTGAGCATCAGGTGACACGATCATGATTTTCATTTTTTTACTCCAAAACTATATTTTTTTAAAATCTAAGAAAATTATATGTTAAAATAGATACTAGTACAATGTTTTTGCAAAAAAAATTAAAGATGTCACTCTAAAAAAACACAAAAAAAAGTTGTTTAAAAAGTTGTTTAAAAAATTCAAAAAATTTTTTTAGCTTTATTATTTGTTAAAAAGTTACAAAATATTTTCTTCTAAACACCATTATTGATACCTACAACATATATTTTTTTCATAAAAATTGGTCGAGCCGTTTTCGAGAAAGAAATTTTTTTTCTTTCTTCCTCCATAACTTCTTCAAAAATATAATTTCAAGGTTAATATTTGCAGGAGTTCAAGGTCACATGGGTACTAACTTACGACGCCAATATCAACTTCATACTTGCGGGGGCAATTTTTACATGCTTATTCCCCTATGCCCTTTGTAGATCTTTGTACTATTTTATATAAATTGTAGTTTTTCATAAAATACTACTTGCAATAATTTCTTGATTTGAGAACATTGTAATTTGTGGTACTATTTCGTAGATATTTCTAAAAAAAAACCATTTCTACAAAAAATTAAATATTTCAACAAAAATGTACAAATTTCTATTTCTAGTTAAATTTTGTAGTTATTTATAGCAATTTTTTCCGCCAGAGTTGTGATAAGAGTGGGACCCTTTGATAAGTAAATAATAAAAACAGAATCTGAATTTGAAGAATAGAATTTAAATGAAAGAAGTCTGAATTTGAGAAATATGTGATAGGAATGGACATTGAATATAAAGTGGACAATGGACATTGATAGCGTTTTCTACTGGGAAAACTAATGCAACACTGCAGGTGCACACTAAATGCAATTTTATTGTTCCACTGTAATCAGTTCACATATTTTCAGTGTTTAATGTTCTGCTGGCAAAATTGGTGCAAAAAATTGCACTGAGTGCGACTTTTGCTCCTCCGTCTTCCGAGACGGTGGAAAGAGCCAGTGCAAATTGAAATAGGTTATGTTCGTGCTTTATGTGTATTTATATGATATGATATACAATATTATATTATATTATTTTAATAAACTCTATAACAATAAAATTGTTTGCAGTTTTAAACCTAATATATATTGTATAATAGTTGTGCAGTGATATATTAACATTTTAACGTTTAAAAATCTTGAAATGTTTAAAAACTTAAATAAATAAATAAAATGTTATTATAAAATAAGCAATTTAAATTCGTATAATTATTATGTGTGTTTTTACTCTTAGGTAAAATTGTAAAATGGATAATGCCAGTAAAATAGGTGTCTTAACCCTTAAATGCCACCCGGGGTCCAGCGGACCCCAGACCCTTTACAATGATATATTTTTAAATGGTCCCCCCAAAAATAGAGCTCATGCTCCCACTGATGATAGTTGAGTGATTGACCTACTCGGTTGTACACTTAGCAGTACTCAGTTTACTTAATTTTTTATTCTATGTTAAAATTGAAATTTTAACAATATAAGCATTTTATTCTCTTTTCTAAGCCTTGAACAACATTGAAAAAAATTTTTATAACTATAAATATCAAAAAATCAATGAGTAAGGAGACATTTTTCATGCTGGGGTCTTTCAAACCCCATGTGTCATTTACGAGATTCTTGAAAGGTGTGGCATTTAAGGATTAATTATTAGAATATTATTGTCTACAAGTAGTAGCAGCGAGGAGGATAAGAATTAAATTTTGCTATCATATATACGCAACTCTATTCCAAAAATAAGAAATTATATAAAAAATGTAATTCATGAAATGTCTGACAAACAGGTAAGTTGAAACTCCGCATATTTTTAATAAAGAAATTGAATTCAATTCTTTTTCAAGTTTAAGGAAAGATTTCGTTTAAATCGAACTACAGTTTATGAAATTATTAAGGGGATGCTGGAGCCGTCTGTTTACCGGCATTTTTTGTCGGCACGTAGCGTCGTATTAATTTGACAGAATTAAAAATCCTTCTCCAGAATTGCAGTACATACATTAATGATTCGGGGGAACTCCGATTTTATATAAAAAACGAGAAAAAATTACAGAAGTACAGATGTCCTTATCCTACTTTTATCCCAATATGGCGTCTCGAGTTGCGGCGAGCTGTCAGCTCGTCACAAGATGTATTTCATATAAGAGATATACCATATACGAACGCGAAAACAAGTTCCCCTGAATTGCACAACAAGAAAAACATCGATAAACCCTTGAAATCAAGATTTGGAAGCGTAATATAAAAGTATAATGTTGATGTGCATCGTGTGTATGTGTGCGTGCAATGTAGCGTGTGCTATCCTTGTCTATATCTTTGTTTATACAAAGACAGATATAGTCGATAACATAGAAAATGGTAATTTTGTCGGTTATACAGACGGCTCCAGCATCCCCTTAATGATTATGAGCAATCTCAGCCATACCTAACTGATAATACATACGGAGGTAGTACTCCTATATCAGCTGAAACTCAAATACTTTCTTTTATTTGGTAAATATTCATATATCTGTATAAATTTTTAAAATATTGCAATTTTTATTATAAAATTCTTAAAAGGCTCTAATATATAAACAATTGTATATAAAAGGGCATCAAGTCGTAACAAGATATTCATGTTAGGTTCTTTAATCAAGTAAGTAATTTACAGACGTTTCGGCCAATATCGGGCCATCCTTAGTGTGGGAAAAAGAAATTAGCGGAGACAAAATGACATATTATGAAAATTTCGTAGTACGCACATCACGCAATCGTTATGTCATTACTGTCGCAAATTAAAACTTAATTCTAAATGTAAGAACGCTATCTATCTGTATCACATAAGTTTCGCGTGGTAAATTAAAACAAATTTAAGTTCTTACCACGCGAAACTTATGTGATACAGATAGATAGCGTTCTTACATTTAGAATTAAGTTTTAATTTGCGACAGTAATGACCCAGCAAACGCAAAAGGATTAAAAGATATTAAAATTTTTTAATACCTTTGAATCCCTTTTTTGGCGGAATTAGATGAAATTAAATGGGATTCGAAATGAGATGGTCCAATCCCATGGAAACAAGAAAGAAATTTTAAAATCCATTCAATCCTATGGAATCCGTAAAGGTTATGGAATTGCATGGCATTAGATGGTTTAGGAAACGTCTCGCGCCTCCGTTGGGCGACCAAGCGCCGTTGTTCGTCGGTGAGCTTTTGTGTATGCCTAAGGGCATTACACGCACTACTGCCGACGGGCAATTGGCCCGAAAATGAGATTTATAAAATCTGTCAGGCACCGTAGGGGATCCCTTTACATAGCGGTCGAGACGAAACTTTGAACTCGAGAAGATGCCCCGGCGATGCGACGCCTAGCGGCATCGACGCGAATTGCCGGTAATGCAGATACCGCGCGGGCGTGTACTATTGTTGGCGCGTACCGCCACAGAGTTCAACACGGACACCTTTCAATCCCTATCCTGGCATTCAATGGTATTCATTTTATTGTCAGAATAGACGGAATTCAATGGAATTCAATATGGAAATTTCTAATTCCTAGTTTGGCGTTCAATGGTATTCATTTCGTTAACGGAATCAATGGTATTCAATGGAATTCAT
>NW_020223573.1:0-16868 GCF_003070985.1 Temnothorax curvispinosus | reverse complement strand
TTAACGGAATCAATGGTATTCAATGGAATTCATCACGAAACTTTCCAATCCCTAACTTGGAATTCAGTGGTATAATATTTTTGTGTCGGAATTGGATAGGATTCAAAAAATACAAATTCTTTCCAAAATAAGGAATTCCATGATATTGAAACTATTTCAATCCCTTTTTTGGACAGAATGGAATTCGGAAAGTCCTTAATTGAATTCCTGGCAATCCCGTTTTAATTCTTTTCAATCTTTTTTCGTTTGCTGGGGACATAACGATTGCGTGATGTGCGTTCTACGAAATTTTCATAATATGTTATCTTGTCTCTGCTAATTTCTTTTTTCCACACTGACCCTGGCGGAAATATTTCTACAAAATTAAAAAAAAATAAAAATGTATTACAAAAAACTATAAAATATAATTGCCAGAATCTACTAAATTCTACATGAATTTAAGAAGTACTACAAAATCCTACATGAAAATGCTAGAATTGGAACACTTTTGTAAATTTTTGTATTTTTTTAATGCATCTTGATCTATAAATTTTTCGGTAAAACTACGCCAAACTACAACTAATACTGATATTCTACACATTTCTATATCTATTTGAGTACAGTAGACTACAAGAAAATACTAGAATTAAAACACTCTCTAATTTACCCGACATAAAAAAGATTATATTTATTTTGAAATTTTATTACTACTTTTTAACTAAATTTGTTTCTTAAGATGCAACCTATGATTATAAATATTTTCTCGTACTTGAAAAACACACTTACCTCGATGGGATTTGAACTCGGGACCTCTGGATCGTGAGCCAACCGTTTTACGTGGTAGACTACTTCTTAATTTGATGTAAGTGTTATATATAGTCTACATGTGTCATAACCAGCGCAAATATATAATTTTTAAAAAATTTTAAGAAACAAATTTAGTTTAAAAAGAGTAATAAAATTTCGAATCGGATATACGAATATAATTTTTTTTTAATGTCGGGTGAATGTCAGAAACCACCCAGTAAGCAAAAAATCATTATTACAATGTTATTGCAATGATATTCTATAACTTGTAATGTTGTTAAATATGTAGTTCTTAATGTTGTATATGTAGCGTTACGGCTACTTTTGTTCCGCTCGCTATCGTTCGCTTGCTTCAGGACAGGACGGTAAGATACGCAGTGGTGAGGTACCGCAAATGAAGAGAAGTGAAAGTCTGGTAGACACAGTATATATTCTTAGAATAACGTATGTACAGCTTATATACAGGTTTTATGTACAGTGATTGGACGTGGCCCTGAAAAGGACCGTTGGTGTGGTGTATCTATGTGGCCCTGAAAAGGGCCGATCGTACAGGTCTACCGCGGTGGTCGCTCACGTAATGGAGGGCTGTGTCTTCGTCCGGTGGAGTGGCTGTTGTCCCAACTGATTCAGGCGCTTCCAGGCCGGCGGTGTTCCGGGCGGCGTACAGGACTCGCTAGGGTTGAAGTCCTCGTCATCAGTCTGTGTAGCTTGAGTATCCGCTGGTCTCGGGATACATACACGCCTGTGTTCCTCTCTCGACGGTGGGCGTCTCCCACTCCCTATCCGTTTGTGCCTCGGCGTCGCTGATAGTAGGCTGCACCTGAAGACCTCGGTGCACTCGTAACGGTGGCACGGTCTGCGTGCCCTGTGAGTGGAGGTCCTTCGGTGATGCGGGCAGCGGCGACGATAATGGCGGTACGATGTACCGCGGCGATGTACGGCGGCGCAGGCGGTTATCCTACGTGGTAAGATGTTTCCTCGGCAGACGGGTGAGCGGCCACGGTGGCGAATCGAGTCGTATCAGCCTCCACGCTTTCGTCAGGCGTTCTTGGGGCTGCGCTGGGTTGACAGGCGGCAGCGATGGGCGTGACGTTGGCGGCTTGGTCCTGACATGCTTTCGCAGCGTGGTTGCTACCAAAAAGTATCTCACTCTAGATACCTCCTTTTAGAGGGAGCGTACGAGCCGTGAAAATGCTGGGGATCCTTTCCTGGTGCGGCCTTATATTCCGTCCTGGCGAAATATTAAATGCGAGAAAGCTCAGCCGCCTAGCGGTGTGAGCTTGTTGTTATCCCGGTGTCATCCTGGGAACACGCTTTAGCGCGCGCGGCTGCTTGCCGTGCCGCTGACGCTCCTGCCTGGCGGGACGCGTGGAACGGGTTGCCATTCTGTAGGCGCGTGCCTATACATGCGCGGTGTGGCGGTTGAGCCGCCGTCTCTCGGGGCGCTCACAGCCGCCACAGGACCCCCTTCGTTGTATTAAAGTCCTGTCTGGAATCGAACGACTGGCTTTCGTGTCCGGGTGCTTCGCGTTGTTTCCTCCGTTGGGTCCTTCTTCGACTGATTCGTCTCGCTTGTCGGCTTGATCCCCATGGTTGTGGCTGTTTCAGTCTCTGTGAGGGTGTATGCCGGTTTGAGGCGCTCTACCGCGACGTTCGTGGGTCTGTTTTCCGTTTGGATGGTGAAAAACTGCTCCTTCCGTTTGATGATTTCGTATGGTCCGTCGTAGCGGAGGTGGAGTGCGCTTGTTGGCGCGTCGTGTCTCACGAAAACGTATGGTGTCTTTTCCAGGTCCTGGTGCACGAATACGTCCTCTTCTTGCCGTGTCATTTCAACTTAGGCGTTAGGTGGCCAATGTGGCTGCGTAAGTGGGTGATGAAGTCTGCCTCGTCGGTCCTTTGTTCGTGTTTGTTCGTGCCGAAGAACTCTCCTGGTAGATGGATCGGCTCCCCGTATACCATCTCTGCAGGTGATACTGCGATGTCTTCTTTGAAGGCTGCCTTGATGCCCATGAGGATTACTGGCAGGACTTCGGTCCATGCCTCTGTCTCGTGGCATCTGATGGCTGCTTTTAGCTGGCGGTGGAACCTCTCCACCATCCCGTTGGATTGTGGGTGGTATGCTGTTGTCCTCCAGTGCTTGGCTCCGGTTATTTGTATCAGGCGTCGGAACATGTCGGATTCGAATTGGCGTCCTTGGTCGGTGGTGACTCTCTCCGGCATCCCGTATCGAGCCATCCATTGTGAGAAAAGTTGTTTTGCGATGGTCTCTGCCGTGATATCCTCCACTGGAATTGCCTCGGGCCAGCGTGTGAATCTGTCCACGATGGTCAGACAGTATCTGTATCCCTTTGATGTTGGCAAAGGTCCCACAAGGTCCAGGTGGATGTGTTGGAACCTTCGTGTTGGTTGAAGGAATGTCCCGGTGGCGGGACGGTTGTGCCTGTTGATCTCGGCACGTTGGCATTGGAGGCATGCCCTTGTCCATTGTCGGCAGTCCTTGTTGACTCCTGGCCATACGAATCGTTCCGCGACCAGCCTTGTGGTTGTTTTGATTCCGGGGTGTGTTAAACCGTGCAGGCTATGGAAAACCTGCTTGCGGTATGGCGCTGGGACGAACGGTCTCTGTATTCCCTTTTTGGTGTCGCAGTACAGCATCGTTTTTGTTCCTGGAATGTTAATTTGCGTTAATTTTAGTCCGGACGTGCTGTCCTTTTGTATTGTGGTGAGCTCTTCATCCTCGCTCTGTGCTCGTGCCAACTCCTCGCAATCTACTGCTGTCGCTATACTGTCTACTCGGGATAAGGCGTCGACCACCACGTTGTCGGCGCCCTTAATATGCCGAATATCTGTTGTAAATTGGCTGATAAATTCGAGGTGTCGAGCTTGCCTTGGTAAATTTTTCAAAGGATTCTGCATCATCGCGTGCACCAGGTTTGTGGTCGGTGTACACGATAAAGTGCCTTCCTTCCATGAGGTGTTGTGAGTGCTTTATTGCTGCGTATATTGCCATATTTCTGTTGTGTTTTGGACAAATTTTTGCTGAAAAACGCTGAAGAAGCGGCTGCGCTTGTCCTTCCACTATCTGGTGTATCACTGCTCCCATGGCGGTGTTCGAGGCATCCGTCGTCATGATTTGCTGGGCCTCAGGTTGTGGATGGGCTAGAAGCGTCGCTTGGGCAAGGCTCTTCTTACAGTGTTCGAAAGCGGCTTCCAGTTCTGGCGTCCATGCAACCGGTGTCTTTCTTTTCTTTTGTTTCCCGGCTAGTACGTCGTTCAGTATCGCTTGCTCCTTCGCTGCGCCTGGAACGAATCGGCGATAGAAGTTAATTGTGCCGAGGAATCATCGGAGTTGCTTCACGGTCTCTGGTTTCGGGAATTGTCGTATCGTTTCTACTTTCTTTGGAAATGGTCGCGTTCCATCTTTTGAGACCAGGTATCCCAGGAATTTCACCTCTGGAACTCCGAAGATGCACTTGGCTGGGTTCAGCCGTATCCCATATTGCTGTAGACGTCTGAATATTTCCTTCAGATGGCGTTCGTTTTCCTCTTTGTTGGCGGAAGCTATCAGTATATCGTCGATGTAAGCGTAGCAGAAGTCAAGCCCGTTTAGTACCTCGTTGATGAACCGTTGAAATGTTTACGCTGCGTTCCTTAGGCCGAACGGCACGTAGATGTATTCGTATAAGCCGAAAGATGTGATTATGGCTGTCTTCGGTATATCCTCTGGGTTAACTGGTATCTGGTTGTATGCTCTGACCAGATCTATCGTTAAAAAGATGGTTTTTTCTTGTAGTGACTGTGCAAAGTCCTCGATGTGTGGTACTGGGTACCTGTCCGGCTTGGATCGCCTGTTTACAGGGCGGTAATATCCGCATGCTCTCCATTGGTCTGCTTTCTTAGGGACCATATGCAGGGGTGCTGCCCATGGGCTCTTTGAAGGCCGTATAATACCTTTTCGTTGCAGTAAGTCAAACTCTATTTTCGCTGCTTTCAATTTGTCCGGCGCCAGGCGTCTCGATTGGCAGGCCTCCGGCGGCCCTGGCGTGGTGTTTATATAATGCATAGTATTGTGCGTGCATTTTGATGTTCCCATCTGCCGCGTTACCTCGGGGAATTCCTTCAGGATGCGATGGTAGGATGATTCCTCGTTGATCGCCTTCACTGAGGTGGTATTCTGTTCTCTGGTGCGTCCTTTCGCACACAGGCCTGTTTGGCCGTCGACCAGGCATCCTCTTCTGACGTCGGGTAATAAGTGGTAGTATGCCAGAAAATCAGAGCCTATGATCGGTGTCGTGACGTCCGCGATGATGAATCTCCACGGGAAATCTCGTCGTAGTCCGAAATCGGGCTGGAGGTTTGTATTTCCGTAGGTTGCTATTGTGGACTCGTCGGCTGTGTAGAGTTCGCATTTCTCCTTTTGCATTTCCTTGCCTTGCTGGTGCCGGGTAGACGCTTACGTCTGACCCGGTATCTATTAAGTACCGTATTTTCGTCTTTCTGTCTGTCAGAAAGAGGCGGCACGGTCGTGGGCTATCGTTGTTGTCCGCCATCAACAACTGCCCTCCATTTTTTCCGGCTTGGCTGATTGAACCGCTTTGTAGGTGCACGGTTCCTCGCATTTCCGTGCTTTATCTTTAAAGGTTCGGTGATAGAAACAATGTTCCATTGTAAATCACTGGGTGTGACCTCGGCTGCGGCTGCGGCTGCGGCTTCGGTCCCTGCCGCGGGATCGGTCTCTTCTCCATTGGTTTCTTTTCTTGGAGAACTGCGTTGTCAGAGCTGCTACTTGCTTTGTTAGCGCCTGGATCTGCGTTTCTAGCGTTGTTTTCTCTGCGCCTGCTGGGGCTACTGCCGCGACGATTGCACGGTCGTTGACCTCGTGTATGCGGTCGGCCTGCTCTGCGACGTCTTCGTCTTCTAGACGGTCTCCTTGACGTGTTGCTAGGATGACCTGAATTTGGGCTGGTAATCTCCCCAGTCACAGTGTCCGAAGTAGGCTGTCTCGTACGACGGTGCCTGCCAGGCCTCGCAGGTGGCGTAGGAATTGTGATGAGTTTCTGTCGCCGAGCTCCTCGTGCTCCAGTAGCTGTCGCGTTCTCTGCTCCTGGGACGCTGACAATCGTTGTATGAGCGCCCGTTTCAGCGTGCCGTACTTATTCTCTGCTGGTGGAGATGTGACGACGTCTTTTATTTCCTTGGCGAATCTCGTGTCTATCTGCGATAGTGCGTAGGCATACCGCGTTGAATCCTGCGTTATTCCGCATATAACAAACTGGCTTTCCAACTGCGCGAACCACAGCTCCAGTTCCTCTGGCCAGAATGGTGGCATTCTCAGTCCTACCCGGTTTATATGGAGCTCTTCCTCGGCTTGTTGGGAGTTATCCCCATCTGAAGCTTTTGTGTCGCTATCTCGTTCTCCGTTTGCGTAGTCCTGCGTCGGGGTCACCAGTTGTAGCGTTAGGGCTACTTTTGTTCCGCTCGCTATTGTTCGCTCGCTTCAGGACGGTAGGATACGCAGTGGCGAGGTACCGCAAATGATGAGAAGTGAAAGTCTGGTAGACACAGTACATATTCTTAGATTAACGTATGTACAGCTTATATACAGGTTTTATGTACAGTGATTGGACGTGGCCCTTAAAATAAGGACCGTTGGTGTAGTGTATCTATGAGGCCCTGAAAAGGGCCGATCGTACGGGTCTACCGCGGTGGTCGCTCACGTAATGGAGGGCTGTGTCTTCGTCCGGTGGAGTGGCTGTTGTCCCCACTGATTCAGGCGCTTCCAGGCCGGCGGTGTTCCGGGCGGCGTACAGGACTCGCTAGGGTTGAGGTCCTCGTCCTCAGTCTGTGTAGCCTGAGTATCCGCTGGTCTCGAGATACACGCCTGTGTTCCTCTCTCGACGGTGGGCGTCTCCCACTCACTATCCGTTTGTGCCTCGGCGTCGCTGATAGTAGGCTGCACCTGAAGACCTCGGTGCACTCGTGACGGTGGCACGGTCTGCGTGCCCTGCGAGTGGAGGTCCCTCGGTGATGCGGGCAGCGGCGACGATAATGGCGGTACGATGTACCGCGGCGATGCGGCGGCGCAGGCGGATATCCCACGTGGTAAGATGTTCTTTCGGCGGACGGGTGAGCGGCCACGGTGGCAAATCGAGTCGTATCAGCCTCCACGTTTTCGTCAGGCATTCCTGGGGCTGCGCTGGGTTGACAGGCGGCAGCGACGGGCGTGACGTTAGTGGCTTGGTCCTGACGTGCTTTCGCAGCGTGGTTGCTACCAAAAAGTATCTCACTCTCGATACCTCCTTTTAAAGGGAGCGTACGAGCCGTGAAAATGCTGGGGATCCCTTTCTTGTGCGGCCTTATATTCCGTCCTGGCAAAATATTAAATGCGAGAAAGCTCAGCCGCCTAGCGGTGTGAGCTTGTTGTTATCTCGGTGTCATCCTGGGAACACGTGCTTTAGCGCGCGCGGCCGCTTGCCGTGCCGCTGGCGCTCCTGCCTGGCGGGACGCGTGGAACGGGTTGCCGTTCCGTAGGTGCGTGCCTATACGCGCGCGGTGTGGCGGTTGAGCCGCCGTCTCTCGGGGCGCTCACAGCCGCCATAGTATAGAACATTATTATGAACATACTTTGACCACCCGATTCCGAAATTTCAGTAATGTTGAAATGGGAGTGCCATAACGTTGCAAATAACATTGCGCTAAGGTTTTTCTATCATTCCTGTAATGTTTTTGAGGTAAAAATTTAAACGTACTATCAATTTTATTACAATATTATATTAAGATTACCGTAATATTAATTCTAACATTTATTTAAAATTCTTATTGATGTTTTATTTCTATTACAGGCAACATGTTTTTAATAAATATGCAATAGTAATAAAATATCTCAATATTTATTGTCTAATTAATATTTAGATTGCTTTTATAGACCAGGCTTGGACAACTTTGAGCTCCAGAACCACGACACTTCTTTTCTATCCACGGAAAGTAGGGGAGTGTCGTAGCTCCAGAGCTCGAAGTTGCCCAGGCCTGTTATATACTAATCTGCATTGGGAAATAATTCACTAATTATTATTAAAAAAATTTTATTTATATAAAAATAATATATATCATATATTACAGTTTTCAGTTTATCACAATAATATCTTTGGTAAAGATCACTGATCTTAGCGAAAGGTTTTGGGATAAAACTCATCTTTCAAATAAAAAAATCAGATTTCTGTCTCAAATCCAGGAAAAAAAGCAAGATTTTAAGGCAAGATCAGATGTGGTCTCACATCTTCGTCGTTGATCCTTGAATAAAAACTAAACGTGATACTGAGAAAAAATGTCAAACCAAATAATTTTATCAAAATCTTTCTTTTTTATTTGAAATGTGTCCCCTAGCTCGAATGAGGGTGTTAGTGCCTTCGACCTTATCCTTTTAAATCATATAGCACAAATCACTATTTCTAATGTATAAAAACTTTCTTTTTACTATCGTTTAGACCTATGTTTAGACCTATGTATTTTTTTTTATTCTAGAAACTTCCTAAAACGGATTATTAAACCACATACAGGTCTTTTAATCCTTAAACCATTTACTTCCTCTTAATCAACCCCTTACAGAAAAACAAGTTAAACAAGGACTGTATATGCGGGATGCAGACTGAGTCGAGATCAAACCTAAGACCTTTTTGTTACTATAATTAGTAAAATAATCACTCGCGCGGAGCAACGCAAGTAAGATAATATATTTATCACTTCCTGAAAAATAAAAGTAGAATTAAATTAGTGAAAAAGTTACTTATAAATTATAACGCGGCAAACTATAATGATTTTATTTTATGGAAAGTATATACCGAAATACATTACATTATCTTTTTAATGTTTTTTTATTTCTTTACGGACGTTTGCAAATCTGAACCACTCCATTAAGTGTTCAAAATCTTTTTCTGTATTCCGAGGGAATATTGCTCTAAAAGCTTCTGGAATAAGAAAAATTCAATACAGTTTATTGTTAGATGAAAGAAATAAATAATGTTAATTTAACGGCAATTATAGAACATATTAAACGACATATATTATAGATATAAGTTTGTAAGATTAAGAGTCAGAGTAACCATTTTTGGTTTTGGACGTATTGGGAGCTCCTCCTCAAGATTCTATTTGATCGTTTTATACATGAAACATACAGTTAAATACATTATAGAGATTAATACAAATACATTTTGATTTTTGAAGGACATACCATATTTGAAAACTTTACCGACAAAATTCTACCTTCTTTTAGAAAGTTTACATATATCGTATTGGTTGCATAGAATTACAAATGTTTTTACATAATAAAAATAGGTGTAAATTAATTAGAGCATTTGCTCAATATATCACAAAAACGATTTAAAAATTTCAAAATAAAGATCTCAAGCTGTCAGTGTAAATATTTATCTGTTACAAAAATTGTACAACTTTTATATATTATCAGTATGTTTGCTCCGTTAAAGAAAATTGTAAAAAAATATTACTGTACCATTTTCATTAAAAAAATATATGAAAAGTTTGCAAGAAGATTTTTATATATAAATACTTAATTTTTCTGCTAAATATGGTAAAACAAAGCAACACACATTTATATATAAAAGATCTATATGCATAAAGGACTTGAACAATGTAGTGTGAATGCGTTAGTACTCATTTGATATGACGTTTGGATGATTTTGTCTGTATGTTACTGACACTTTTAGAGTTTTTCATCTATTTTTTCATCTAATAAATTGTCATAAACAAAAAATATATGCATATGTTACGCCACAATCAAAATAACTGTGAACATAGTAGATACAGATAATGCGCAATTACTATCTTTGCTATAGGCACTATATTGAAAATAATACCAAAAAATCGGTAAAAATTACAAGTCCTGGTGATCTTTTTGTCGATTCTAAATTGCAAATATTATATTTACTACTCTTGAAGAGAAAGGGAGAAAGAGGGAGAGAGAGAGGGAGGAAGAGGAAATATCTCTTACAGTCTTTTCTCTTAATTTTTAAATTTTCAAAGTCTGATTTTATTGTGTAAATTTATAACTACTACGATTATGTAACTACTAACCGGAAATGTTATTTGTAAATGTTTATAAAATTAATTATAATTGTAATAAGTAGCTTTACTTACAACTTGCATGAAAGCTTCTTGATCAGTTTTTAGCATATCTTCAAATTGTCAATGGAAGATAAGGGGACATATTGTCCAATCTTTGTATATTGTACAATACTTTCCTTAGAATATTGCTCAGCCTCGCGGCCCGAGTACATCAAGAATATGTTTGATCCTTAATACTTTGGTATATTTCTTTTTTTCTGCAAATATCTCTCTTATATAGGTCGAACAATAGATCTTGAATCACCAGCTACCTATTTACAGCACATATAGATAATTGAGTTCTTATCATTAATATGCAAGTTTTAGAATATAATAATTACTTACCCATATAAAAATGTTGTATACAATTAAAAATGCTCGACAGCACAAGCACAAGCGTACGTATATGTGACACACTCACGCATCATACGTATATGTAAGATAATGCGACTACAGTCTCCAGAACTATTACTGCTTCCGATTGGCTGTCGCGACAAGCGTGCGTCTGCTCATGATCTCGACGCGCTCAAACAGCTGAAAATAATCGGCAGTAAATTGCAAGAAAATAGCAAATAATTCCACTATATAGCTTGTATACCGATACCCAAAGAACGTTATTTGTAGTTAATTGTAGGTTATAGATCATCATATCAGCTACTATTCATAGCACGTATGGTTAATTGAGTTCTTATTATTAATATACACCCAGATAGCCAAGTCTGTCGAAAACAGATTTTGTAAAATCTTGCTACAAATGTTGTTGACAAGAAAGATACAAATTTAATACAGAATTTGATTTAACAAATAATGTCGACAAAATGCTAGCAAATATGTAACAAAATCTGCTGACATAATTAGATAGCAAATTGCTAACAAAATACGGGCAAATGTGGCCATGTAACCAGACAGCAAATTGGCAGCAAACCGAGCAAAATTTGCGTTGAGCACTCTAACAATAAATTGGCGGCAAAAATCGAGCAAAATCTGTGTAGCGCTGCCTGACAACACTTTGGCGGCAATATACAGGCAAATATACTTATATAACCAAACAGCAAATTGGCGGCAAAAACCGAGTAATATTTGCGTCGAGCACTCTGACGATAAATTGGCGACAAATACCGAGCAAGATCTGTGCAGCGCTATCTGATGACACATTAGCGACAAAATACGCGCAAGGTCTGCGCAGCGCTGTCTAATGATAAATTGGTGCAAAAATCGAGCAAGGTCTGCACAGTGCTGCCTAACGACAAATTGGTGGCAAAAATCGAGCAAGCTTTGTGTAGTGTTGTCTGATGACAAATTGGCGGTAAAAACCGAGCAAGACCTATCACAATTTAACGATATAATGATATTAATTATATATTTTTAATTATATATTTTTCATTCTTATATATATTTAATTTAATTTAATGCGTTTTTAACGAGGAACAGTGTATAATAAGCATAAAAGTATTCGAAAATACTTTATATTCAGTAATCTTTTTATTGTTCTATATATATTGTTATATATACCTATATATATTGCTAGAACAATAAAAAGATTACTGAATATAAAGTATTTTCGAATACTTTTATGCTCATTATACACTGTTCCTCGTTAAACGCATTAAATTAAATGAACATTAAACAGATTAAATAATGAGCACGCGCGGTCATATAGACTAGCTATAATAACATGGCTATTACACAAAATCCGGTTTAATAACTATATATACTGTATATTATCCAATCCAAAATTTTTGCAGCCCCACCGCCACTTTCAGTTTTTGTTTTCTCAGCGCCAGTAGTTCTTTAGCTCTTCCTAGTCAGCTGTTTTAAAAATTATATTCGTATATCTCATTCAAAATTTTATTACTCTTTTTAAACTGAATTTGTTTCTTAAGATAATTTTTTAAAAATTATATATTTGCGCTGATTATGACGTATGTAGACTATATATAACACTTACATTAAATTAAGAAGTAGTCTACCACGTAAGGCAGTTGGCTCACGATCCAGAGGTCCCGAGGTCCCGAGTTTGAATCCCACCAAGGTAATAAGAGTGTGTTTTTCAAATACGAGAAAATATTTATAATTATAGACTGCATCTTAAGAAACAAATTTAGTTAAAAAATAGTAATAAAATTTCGAAATAAATATAATTCTTTTTTTTTTTTTTTTGACTGTGTTGCGCATTCCTTGCACGGTTTTTGAGGACAATTTGTCGTCGGACAGCGCTACGCAAAACTTGCTCGGTTTTTGTCGATTATTTGTCGTCGGACAGCGCTACGCAAAGCTTGCTCTGTTTTTGTCGATTATTTGTCGTCAGACAGCGCTACGCAAAGCTTGCTTGGTGTTTGTCGACAATTTGTTGATAGACAACGCTAGACAAAGCTTGCTCGGTATTTGCCGACAATTTGTTGGCAGACAATGCTACACAAAGCTTGCTCGGTTTTTGCTGCCAATTTGTTGTCTGGTTATGTACACAGGCTTTGCTAGCAAAACACGAGCTTAAAGATGAAACAGATGGCACCAGATTTGACACCAATCTTTGAACGATTTTGATGCCATCTTGGCGACAATTTGCTATCAAATTGCTTATACTGGGCAACTTTTAGAATATAATAGTTACTTACTTATATATAAAGATACTGTAAATAAAGAGCACTGCTCGATCCACACACGTGTATACGCACTCACGCATCGTACGTAGGATAATGTACGCATCATGGCCGTCGCGATCAGCGTTGCGCACAATATAAAACAATAACATTCTAACAACAGAAAATTAATATATTACCAACGTTATTTCCAAGTCCAAATTACAAGAAATTTTGAACTGTTGCATTGATCTCAAATAAATGTCAGAGTAACATTTAAAAAATACTTTCTGTAACGTTTTTAAAATATTTTAACAACATTCAAAAAAATCATATTACGAAATAATATTTTTCAAATATGTGTATAATATTATTAAAAAACGTTTAAAAAATACACATAAAGTCAATATTTCTAAACGTTAATTTAATGTTCCTTGCTTACTGGGTAGTACCTTGACGTAGAACCACGTCTTTCCGGGAGGGTGAGGGGTAATTTCGGGTGCACGACTGCAATGTTTTTTTTACAAGTTTTCTTGTAATGTTTTCTTGCAACGTTTTCTTTTCCTCGAAAGGTATTAAAGGAAAATATACTTTATTATAGTGTTTTTGAAAGCTCTTGATGTGAGCTAAATGTTCCTACAATTTATTTTGGTGTTTTTTTTATAATCAATTTTCTTGTTTTTCTTGCAACGTTTTCTTGCAACGTTTTCCGCGAACTACTCATTTGTTAATAAATCAAATTTTAAAGAATTATATACTATATGAAACAGGGGTAGAATTTTCCGGAAATGGCGGTGGTGGGGTTAATTTTTCGATACCGATTTTTTTTAAACCGGTTGCGTAGTTTTCGATGCCAATGTGTTTCTTATGTTCTAAAACGTCGAAATATTGCATTAAAAAAATGCAAAATTGCTAATAATAAAGGGGTTACCGATTTCTGTTAAAAACAAACAGCCAAACTTACCAAAATTTCTATAACTCAAGAACTGATTAACTAAATTTTAAATAATTATATATGAAATAGGGGTAGAAAAAACTGAAGAATATAATAGAATTAATAAAAAATTGTTTTGTTTACTTTACCATTGTCCCAAAAAAATTATTAAAAACTAAAAAAATAAACGGGCACAGTAACAACTGTGCCGCAAACAACGTAGAAGTACATCAACTGTCACTATTTCATGTTAAAGTATTCAGCGAAGAAAAGTAGATGTAGGGCTACGTTAACAGTCTTTCGCTAAATAATATAGTGACAGTTGACGCAGCCCTACGTCTACTTTCCTTCGCTGAATACTTTAACATGAAATAGTGACAGTTGACGTAGTTCTACATTGTTTGCGGCACAGTTGTTACTGTGCCCGTTTATTTTTTACTTAATTAAGTTTCTGACTCGTGAATGATTATAATTTCGCATATAATACTACAAGGTCCTATAGAAAACGACAAAATTCTTAAGTTTTTTACGAATCGTGAATCCATGGAAATCTACATGTATTCGCTTTTTTAGATTTTTATAAGATACTACAATTTTCCATGGAAAGGTTGAAGGTTTGGTTGAAGGTCTGTTAATTTCCATGTAAAATTGTAGTATCTTATAAACATCTAAAAAAAGCAAATTTATGTAGATTTTCATGAGTTTACGAGTTGTAAAAGGCTTAAGGATTTTGTCGTTTTCTGTAGAACCTTGTAGTATTATGCAAAATTACAACCATTCACAAATCAGAAATTTATATAGGTAAAAAATTGTACATTTATGTAATTTTCTATTGGATTTTACAACAGACAATACGAAAATAAAAACATAAGTATTTTGACTTTTGCGAATTAAGAAGTTATTAATAATAGATGAATTTTGGAACATTTGTGTAAAAACTTGTAACATTTAAATAAAAATTACAAATTTTAATTATCCATAATTGTAATAAATTTTTTAGCTGTACAAACAAATCGGTATTTGTTAGTATTTGTACGCAGTTGTAGTATTTTATGAGAAACTGAAAACTGAATTAGATTCTAAGTTGCATAGTTTTACGATACGTAAATTGTGCAGATAGATTTCTATAGTCATTTATAAATAATTGTAGTATCCTACAAGTAAGCAGATGTTTTAATTTTTTAAGATTTTGTTTTTTCTTAAATTTTTAAAATTTGTAGATCTTTGTACTATTTTTTATAAAACTGTAATTTTTCATAAAATACTACTTGCAATAATTTCTTGATTTGAGAACATTGTAATTTGTGGTACTATTTCGTAGATATTTCTACAAAAAAATAACTATTTCTACAAAAAATTAAGTATTTCAACAAAAATGTACAAATTTCTATTTTTAGTCAAATTTTGTAGTTATTCATAGAATTTTTTTCCGCCAGGGGAGGATGGCCCGATATTGGCCAAAACGTCTGTAAATTACTTACTTGATTAAAGAACCTAACACGAATATCTTGTTACGGCTTGATGTCCTCTTTTACACAATTGTTTAATTATTAGAGCCTTTTAAGAATATTATTACGCGGGCGAAATAATGCGTTTTTTCAATTTTATCAGATATAATTTCGGTTTTTTTGTATGCTCCTTAATGAAAGATTGTATTAAACAGTTCAAACTTTGCATGAAAACGCAGCTGCGCATTCGGTTTATTAGAACATGTTTGAGCAACAAAATTATCCCTCCTTATTTAAAAGCGAATTTTAACATGATTCATCTATTTCAACAGAGTCATCGAGATAGATTAAATAGAATACGGTTGTTGTATGTGGAACGTGTCCTTCGCATAGAACTCAGCGACTTTTACAAACATTATTATTGCCTTGTTAACAGGATTCACGACAAAACAAAATTTCTGTCAACCTTTCTCCCTGGTAATGTTTACAATTCATTTATGGTACAGCAAGAGATTTTGGGCAGGCGTTATTAAGAGGCCGAACTCGAAATAATTAACGAAAAAATCAATAGGTTAATAAAAAAACAAAATTACAGTAACAGACTAAATATTAAACCAATTAAATACTTTGTCGCAATTCCGGAAGGCAATAGTCAAAAAACCTTTTTTTCTACTACACCACTCCCGGTTTCGCGGGCATTAGTGACCCACAAAATTGAAATTAGCCCAGACAATTTTAAACTCGAAAGACCGATTACTTTACATGATAAATGGTTTGTGAATTTCACTTGCACACCGATTTCGGAGGAGGTGAGGTTACTGTTACAACTGGAAGAATGGTTCGGCCTACCTCTAACTAAAAATAACAAAAATAAAATTGTCGTGAAATTTGTTAAAAATATTGAAAGAAATATAAATAGAAAGATAGAAGGCGCCTTTGTGCTGTAAATCTCGCACAATCGATGATTATGTGGCCTCCCATGTCTCCCTCCTACCCACCGCCAAGAGGTCCCCCACCGGAACGGTAATGGAGGGGTCCGCCTCCTCCTCCGCCGCCTGTTTAGCCAATCCGTCGGCCAACTCGTTACCCAGAATTCTCACGTGCGCAGGAATCCATGCAAGTACAACCCAGTAAGCAAAAAATCATTATTACAATGTTATTGCAACGATATTTTAGAACTTGTAATGTTGTTAAATATGTAGTTCTTATAATGTTGTATAGAACATCATTATGAACATACTTTGACCACGATTCCGAAATTTCAATAATGTTGAAATGGGAGTGCCATAACGTTGCAAATAACATTGCGCTAAGGTTTTTCTATCATTTCTGCAATGTTGTTGAGATAAAAATTTAAACGTACTATCAACTTTATTACAATATTATATTAAAATTACCGTAATATTAATTCTAACATTTATTTAAATTTCTTATTGATGTTTTATTTCTATTACAGGCAACATGTTTTCAATAAATATGCAATAGTAATAAAATATCTCAATATTTATTGTCTAATTAACATTTAGATTGCTTTTTTATAGACCAGGCTTGGACAACTTTGAGCTCCAGAACCACGACACTTCTTTTCTATCCACGGAAAGTAGGGGAGTGTCGTGGCTCCGGAGCTCGAAGTTGTCCAGGCCTGTTATATACTAATCTGCATTGGGGAATAATTCACTAATTATTATAAAAAAGTTTTATTTATATAAAAATAATATATACCATATATTACAGTTTTCAGTTTATCACAATAATATCTTTGGTGAAGATCACTGATCCTAGCGGAAGGTTTTGGGATAAAACTCATCTTTTAAATAAAAAAAATTTGTTGGGGATCGTCCGAGAGTAAGTAAACAGAAGCACGTCTGCCGAGCGCGTCTGCTTATTTCCGAACTTATCTGCCGCTGTATGGCCCTGGGGCGAGTTTGTTACAGGTTTTCTGCAAGCGCAAAATTGCAATTTTAGTTGGAGATAGAAGGAAGCAGCAGAGGAATCGCAGGGAAG
>NW_020223572.1:0-4669 GCF_003070985.1 Temnothorax curvispinosus | reverse complement strand
ATGTTGTTGACCCATCGAAAATCTGCGTAGGGCAATGGTTGACACATCGCCCAGCCGTACAAGTTATTTACATCGAAATACATCAGGTACGACGATGGTTTTGATGGATCGTGAGATTGCATGTACTTGTTATTGGCTTGCGCGTATCTACCGGAACATTGACTGAGGCCGCCGCGAATACCACGTTCGATAAACATTACCATATCAATGTCCGTGAGCAGTTCAAAATTTATGCGCGTATGCTTCAACATAGCGTCCCACGTGAAACCTGGTAGAGTGTAATAATGCGCTGAATCGAGTCCATAACTCGCGACGCAGCTATCGCGAAAATTTTCAAATATGTCGGCCAATAACAAGACATCGGTCTTTAGATACAGATCGCTGTATTCACCCAAGGTTTGAATGGAGAACCGTTGCCAGACGTTCACGGCGTGCGCGTAATCGCTTTCGGATACGGTGTCACCTGTCAATGAACTGTAAAACGAGTCGCGCAGTGGTAAACATGAGTCCTCCAACTTTTCGACGCAGTCAATGTACTCGTATGGAAAGACACCTTTTCGCGTCAATAATTCGAAATCTTGGTCGGATAACGCGGAAAATTTTGAACGTATAATTTTTAACTTATCCTTATTGAGGAAGGATGCTAATTTTTCGAGACTCGTGCTAAGAAATTTGTATGAGTCGATAAATCTTAATTTGATACAAGTTTTCATATCTTTGTCTTCCGTGCTTTTAACATTTTTCGTAAACGAAATGTATTTTTCTTTTGTGATTGGAAGTAAGTCTACACGTCCTTCAAAAGCAGTGGCTATTTCATTTATAATAAAATGTGAATCGTAACCTGATAAATTATGAAAGACTATGGGAATGTGATATGAATTTTTATAATTCAGGTTACAGTCTGAGTGTGCGGGACCTCGGTACCTACCGGTTAAATGACAGTGATCGCGTACCCGCGTGTCGTCTGGCGCGAACGGTTTCTCGCACACGTGACAGTGCGTTGCGCTGTTAAATTTTTCCCACTCGTCTCGCGTCAAATCCGCCATGGGTATATTAGTAGACAAGATAGATTTTACGTTGTGAGCTAAACGTCTTAGCTCCTCGGCGAACCACGTGATACAATCTTTATCGCGACGACAATCTTTATCGATACGCGGATAACGAGTCGTCGTACGAGCACCGTACGTAATACCCGACGCTGTATACCTCATGATGTTGATAGATACCAGACGTTTCTGGATCCGCTTCCGTCTTTTTCAGGGCGCACTCTAAGTCCGCGTATATGATGAACGGGACTCGCTCCTTCATGCTGTGATTTTTGAAACTCAACCACTTGTCGTTATCACGTGGCAGTCGAATGGCACAGTTGTTCATCTCCTGGCAGTCGACGGTGTGGGTTGCTAATTTTTCACCCGAACTGAAATAGTGTAGACATCTGCGAAAAAGAATAATTTATTATTTTTTCATTGAAAAATATGAAATATCATAGAATAGAAATATCATAGAATAGAATAGAAATATACTCACCGATCGCAAAAGTATTTTTTGTGTGCATTCTTATTAATCTGCGAGCTCACGAGGCGTGATAAATTTTTTATCCAGGTGAAATGTCCCACGTTGGCATCTCGCGGGTCTTCCACGTACAACAAATTTACATGTTTGTTGTTTATCTTTCGGTCGGTGAGCTGTATTGGTAAGATTGTATGTTGATCCTTGTTTTTCTTGATGGCATACACATTGATGGAAATGCCGTTGAGATCTTCAAATTTTTTAATTTGACTTAACGACATTGGGAATTCGATGCCTTCTAAATTTAATTTTTTTTTATAAGGAGGGTACGAAGCTATTCTACATGTATTTTGCTTAACTGGATACAGCGCGGCGACCACCGACCACGCGAAGCACGCATTGTCCGTTGATTAAATGTTGATCACCGCTTTCTTTAATTTAATTTCTTGCGGTAAATCGATGTAACATCCCGTGCGCAATGGATTATATTTGTTTATGTTTAGCATTAAATTATGTATACGCGACAACGCCCACCCGCTGTCACGTTCCTGGAATTCCTCCAGCGATGCTAAAGTGGGCTCGATAACGCGCAACTCATACCACTCTTCCAAATCAGACTCGCGAAGGAGTTCATAGCTTCTCGAATAAATACTTTTGTTTGCGCGTTTATCACCCACCACAAACTCACCGTTGAATATTGTGTATATTTTTACACTGTCATGTTGTTGTATGACGTTCCACACATGATTTAATACAATGTTTCTCGCATCCTCGAGAAATTTTCGCGGTTCAATGTGATCAGTATTGATCACCGCACCAGTCAATATGCGACTTTTGAAAGCCATATCTATTTCGCGCCATCTGAGTCTTGTCTCACTCGCACTATATCCTGCACCAACATGCACGAAACGTCGACGTACCGAATCTTTCAGACCTTCGAGTCGTGCGATTTGAGCCGCCAACAAAGTTGGTTGCCGATGTTGGTTATCGATTGATAATCGAGGCCGTTTATTTCGGCCTTGTTCTTCCAACACTTTGATAAACTCAACACATCGTTGCTTCCGCGCGGCAAAATCTTCGATCGAATTCAGTCGCTCGGATTGCTCCTTCAACTCTTGTTCCAACAACTCGTGCTCCATATTCTCGTTTCCTTCGATCCAAAGATTCCAAAGACTGCTCGCTCGCTTGCTCGCTTGCTTGAGAATACTATTATTTTAACACTATTTTCCATTGTTTTATACTTTTCTTCTATCGCTTCTTTTCTCTTTTCTTAATCATTTCTTCCTCTTCTACTTCTACGTCACTGAGAAGTGGCATCCCTTAGACCCTTAGGTCTCAATAAGCTCAATAAGCTATTTGCTTATTAGTAAAAAAATGTCGTCCGAATGGTAACATAAACCATGCCCCGACACATAGCTCGCCAAAGGACGAGACAATTTTAGGTCATAAATTATAGAAGTCTGTCATCGGCGCTCAATTTTATAATATTTGTATGTCTTTTTTATGAATAATTATTGGCTGAAAGTACCTCCACAAAAAAAAACAAACAAAAAATTTGTCCGTTCCTATTTTTTACCATCATTTTGAGAGATACCCCCGCCACTAATAATAGTATATCTACCATCTAGTAAAGCAAATCTCAAAATCTCAGGTACTTGCACTTATGCGTTCGTGCGTAAAAGAGTTTTGACTGTTTCTATCTTTACTCCCTCCCTCTCCACCTGAGCAGCTACGGGGACGGATGTTCCTGACACATAGCTCGTCAAAGGGTTAGACAATTGTAGGTCATAAATTATAGCTGCCTGTCATAGGCATGCCATTCTATAACATTTGCATAAGAAACTCTTCGATACAAAATTTCTTTGGAACGCAGACATACTCAGCTATGTATGTAATATAATATAATATAATATAATATATGTATGCATGTATGTATGTATGTGTGTATGTATGTATGTATAATACTAATAGAAGGAATATTAATCACACATTTTGTATTTTATATTTCAAATATTTATTTATTATATAATTTTTACAAAAGTTTGCCATTTATTATTTCCCTAAACATTTTGTCTCTAAAGTACGGCATGTCATCCTGCGTAAACGTTATCTCCCTGTTTGCACAGATGTACTTGGCGAACATGCAAGAGAATACACCACAATCGCTACCGTTTGTCTGTTGTGGAATGTTCTTGACGGAATAAAATTCCCATTCACTCATATCATAAGGTTGTTTCTTTTTGTCAAGACTCTCATTTTGTAAATATAGTTTTAGCGCAGCCAGACATTTCGGATTATCACTGCCCATACTGTCGTAATAGAAAATTGTCTTATCGCGAAAATCTATTATTGCCATACACCAGTGAACGTCCAAATGTACAGGCACAACCACAAGATCCTGCGCAAATATGTCCACCTTCCTAGTCCATCGCTTTAGCGACGAGTGACCGCCCGACAGAAGTTTTGGGTAAAAAAACGTGTTCATCGCGTGCACTTTCGGATACGCGTCGGAAGATGTTCCTCTGGCGATCAGCAGGTTCATATAAAAGTTTATCACTTCGTCGTTCAGCCAATTTGAGTCGGCCAGCGTGTATAGATCCTTTTGCGTGAGCTTTAGCCCGAAACCTTCCACAACCACCTCCATACTGTGGAAACCCTTGACACAAAATTATGATGTTACAAAATTATGTCGCAAAATTATATCACATCACACTCCATTATTTTTAATATTAATTTGTATATTTGTATATTTACCTTGATAATCTGATTGCATCGCTGCTCATTTAATTCTTCCCACGTATTTAACTCTTCCCACGCATTGATTTGTTCCCACGCACTTAATTCTTCTATCGAATTCCATCGATCGGATTGCGCCATATTTTCAAGTTGCTCGCTTGCTTGGTTGCTTGAGCATACTATGATTTTAATGTTCTTCTTCATCGTTTTCTTCTATCACGTTTTCTCTTTTCTCTATCATTTCTTCCTTTTCTACTTTTACATCATAGAGACGTGACATCCCTTAGACCCTTTGGATCTCAATTGTAAGCTATTTGCTTATCTCGAACTCTTCAAAGAATGTGACAATTGTGGGTCATAAATTATACCTGCATACTATCGGCGCTCAATTCTATAACATTTGTATGGCTCTTTCATGAATAAT